>NC_050198.1:29618821-29918821 GCF_004126475.2 Phyllostomus discolor | reverse complement strand
TGCTGTGGTGTTGCTGGATCTCAGGGAGAATGTCTCAGTAAGTTTGGCACAGGCCCTAAAGGGGCCTGCCAGGGAGTCCAATATTTTTTTTCACTGACCAAAATCCCACTGGTTTGGCAGCTAGAAGTTATGGGGGCTTATCTTCCTGGCACTAGAACTGTGGGCTGGGGTCTGGTGTGGGGCTGGGACATCTTACTCATGAGATATTATTTATTGCAAGTTGGTATGGGGACCTACACATTCCATGTCTCCATGTCTCTGTGTCTCTGCATCTCCTACCCTTCTGGACTGAGGTGGATTCTATAGTTCTGTAGTTTTTGGACATCCATACTGCTTGATTTCTGACAGTCCTGAGTGATCATTGGTCTGTAATTTAGTTGTAATTTTAATGTGGTTGTGTGATGAGGCAAGCCATGTTCACCTTGACTGGAAGTGAAATTTTAATCTCTTAACTGAGAAAACATTTCTAAAAAGTATAAAATAAGATTTGAATTATCAGGAATCACTTTGTAAATTATGTAATTGTCTAACCACTATGTCATACACCTGAAAGTAATATAAAATATTGTATACCAACTGTAATTGAAATTTTAAAAAAAAGGGTAAAGTAGTTTTTTCCTTACCTCAACAAATTATTTCAAAAAATGCTTTAAGGAATGAGGAAAGGGGTTTTCCTTATATACTAAGTAGTTTGAATTAAAATTATATGAGTTCAGGTATCACCATAGAAACTTGGTTGGGAGGCTATAAATACTGTTGGCTGTTACTGTTAGACATCATTGTTGAAAGTGTTGTGTTTTTTAGACCATTCTTCTTGGCAAGAATTCACTGGAGCATTAAAAAAACATTTCCTTTAAAGGGCTAAGTAAGTATTTATTTAATCCAGTGTTCTTAAAAATTAATACTTGCATTCATCCTATAGAGAGAAAAGATAGAAGAAATCACAAGTTTCAGTTAGATTATTTTGATTGCAATTTCATATTCAAAATATGTGAGATTACCTTTAAATGTTTAAAGTTGATTTTAGAGATAGAAAGGGAGAGATGCAAAGAAAAATATCAATATGTTATTCTACTTATTCATGTATCTGTTAATTCTTGTATCTGTCCTGACTGGGGATTGAATTCAAAACCTTGGGGATGATGCTCTAACCAACTGAGATACCCAGCCAGGGCTGTGAACTTACCTTTAAAATAAGGTGTCTGAAATGGCAGGTATCTCCTTTAAAAATTATAAATTTCTTAACAGGGAGCATGGGTACCAACAGTTTTTGAGTGCTTGTTATGTATCCTTCTGGAAGCAAGTTACCCATTCTACTTATCTTTTATCTTAATTTTCATAACTGTTCATTGAAGTAAAGTTATAGATTAGAAAGGATATGCACAGGTTATATTGAATTTGGCTTTTGTGGGTGGGGAATGATAATGAAGAGAGGCTGCACACAGAAAGGTATGATTGGGGTTTTGGCCAAGATGGAGGTGTAGGTAGAAACTCTTTGCTCCTTCACACAATCAAAAGAAGGATAACAACTGATCTAAAAACAATAAACAACCAGAAGCTCCAGAAAATCAAACTGCATGGAACTCTGACAACCATGGAGTTAAAGAAACAGTCAGCCACACCAACCAGATCAGTAGGAGTGAGATGGGGTAGACAGGCAGACAGAGAAAACCCTTGGCAAGGTGGTGGACTGCACAGGCATGGCTGGCTGAAAAGACCCAGGGGTGATGTGGCAGACTGCATATATGCACATGGGCTGGATGAATGGAAACCAAGACTCAGAGCTCACTATGGACTAAGGTGGGGGTTGCCATGGTGGAAGAAGCTCCCAGTCTCAAAAGAGTTTGTTGGAAAGTGGGACTAGAGCCAAACAAGTGAGCCGCATTGTTCCCTCTCTGACCCCTCCTCCACAGACAGTGACACAAATGCAGCAAAGAGGGTTGCCCTGCCCCTTAAAACTTAACAGGTGTGCCTAGACAAAGAAATATGGCCCAAAATGAAAGCACAGAGCAAAAGCTTCAGAAAAAGAGCTAAGCGATGAGGAGATAGCCAACCTATCTGATGGAAAGTTCAAAACCCTGGTAATCAAGATGCTCACAGAACTGATTGAACTTGGTTGCAAAATGAAAGAACAAATGAAAGCTACCCAAAGTGAAATAAAGCAAAATATTCAGGGAACCAGCAGTGACAGGAAGGAAACCAGGACTCAAAGCAACGATTTGGAACAAAAGGAAGAAATAAATATCCAACCAGAACAGAATGAAGAAACAAGAATTTAAAAAATGAAGAGAGGCTCAGGAACCTCTGGGACAACTTGAAACATTCCAATATCCAAATTACAGGGGTGCCAGAAGGAGAAGAGGAAGACCAAGAAATTGAAAACATATCTGAACAAATAATGAGGGAAAACTTCCCCACTCTGGCAAAGGAAGTAAACTTCCAGGAAGTCCAGGAAGCCCAGAGTCCCAAAGAAGTTGGACTCAAAGAGGAACACACCAAGGCACATCATCATTATGTTACCCAAGATGAAAGATAAAGAGAGAATCTTAAAAGCAGCAAGGGGAAAGGGGACAGTTAGCTACAAAGGAGTGCCCATTAGCTGGTTTCTTAAAAGAAACTTTACAGGCAGGAAGTCACTGGAAAGAAGTATTCAAAGTCATGAAACACAAGGACTCACATCCAAGGTTACTCTATCCAGCAAAGCTATCATTTAGAATGGAAGGGCAGATTAAGTGCTCACCACATAAGGTCAAGTTAAAGGAGTTCATTATCACCAAGCCCTTATTATATGAAATGTTAAAGGGACTTAAGTTAGAAATTGAAGATAAAAAACTATGAACAGTAAAATGACACCAAACTCACAACTATCAACAAGTGAGCCTAAAAAAAAACCCCAAATACTAATCAAATAAGTAGAACAGAAACAAATCAGGAGAATGGACATCATATGGAGGGTTTTCAGTGGTGAGTGGGAGAGGAAGAATGGGGGAGTGTTACAGGGAAGGAGAAGCGCAATTGGTAGGCATAAGATAGGGAGGGGTTAAGAATGGTATAGGAAACAGAAGTCAAATAACTTATATGTACAACCCATGAACATGAGCTAAGGGGGAATGATGGAGGGTTGGGGTGTGCAGAGGGGAGATAAAGGGTGAAATTGGGAAAACTGTAATAGCATAATCAATAAAATATACTTAAAAAAAGAAAGATGTTTGAGAACTTAACAAGGATTCTCATTTGAGGATAAGTATGCCCTCTAGGGGACATTTCACAATGTTTGGAAACTTTTGTTGTGATTGTCACCATCAGGGAATCAAAGTGCTATTAGCTGCTAAACATCCTACAATGTACAAGACAGGCCCTGCCCCTATAATGAATGATCTGGCCCCAAATATCAACAATGCTGACATTGAACAACCATGACTTAAACACAAAAGAAATTAAAACCATTGTCTGTCCTCCTTGCCTTACTGAGATGTATGGAAGAAACTTCAGCTTGATTCATACATCTTAGTAAATAGCTATAGCTAAATATAATTTCTAGGCATCTCAAGGAGTAGAAACTATAGCTTATGAACAAAAAATATTTATTTGTGATTTCCAGGGTCCATTATTTTAGGTTTTACTTTCAGGATATACTATTTTTATTCAAGTCCAAATTTCTCACACAGTAATTATGGCTTCTTTCATTTCCACTTGATCTCTCCATCATGAAGGTAATAATTAGCTGGTGACTATTCTGGGTGAAGTATTTCTTTGTCCAGGGTATTTAGGGGCTGCTATTATATTGTCCATGCGCTTTAGACCCATCAACCAGTAGGGAGTGTTACAGTGTATGAACATTGTTTAGGTTGTTACTAAGCATAAAAAAAAATCATAGGGTACCAAATTCGGAATATAATGTAATGCACTGTAAGGATAAGGTTTGTTAACATCAAGTAGCATTAATGTGTGGGTCTTGTTAATAAATAGTTAAGTTCTATTTTTAAATATTTAGCTTCTACCTAGACACTCAAAGATTCACTTGCAAGGCCTCAGCAGTGTAGAGGTTCTGTGCTCCTATCTGCCATTCAGACAGGTTCCCTTCAGTGTTCCAAGTGGTCATAGATTTGCAAAAGGTAATGGATCCAAAGTATTTGGCATGATAAATCATTCTTAGGACATTTTAGAGCACTTATCACTATTTTCAATGTCAGAACATTAAAATCAATGAAGAGATTGAATGGGGCTGTGGCAAGGGAAGAGAGCTGGAAAGCTGAGAAAGGTAAGATTTGTGAAGAATGAGAAGAATGTGAGATAAACCAATAGGGGTTCATTCTGTGTATTGGAAATATTTTTGAATTGAAAAATAAAATTAGCCCTGGCTGGTGTGGCTCAGTTGATTGAGTGCTGGCCTGTGAACCAAAGGGTCACCGGTTTGATTCCCAGTTAGGGCACATTGCCTGGGTTGCAGGCCAGGTGCACAGAGGCAACCACACATTGATGTTTCTCTCCCTCTTTTTCTCCTTCCCTTCCCCTCTTTAAAAATAAAGAAATAAACAAAAACTTTAAAAAGGAAAAATAAAATTAAACTATCTTTGAGCACCTAGCAAGTGTGAGTTCTTTAGGCACTTGGGGATGCTGTAGAGAAAACGGATCAGATCTATCCAGAACTGAAAAGGCAGGTGGAGGGACAGCAAATATAATAATCTAGAATGCTGATTTTATAAAATAAAATATTTTATCATAGTCCTGGGAGAATACCAGATGTCTGTTTCTTAATTTTAATTAGAAGTGTGTTTTAATTACCTGGAAAAAAATGGTCTCCGCTATCTTAAAACTGTGTTTAAAAAGATGCCCCTACTATCTCCACCAAAAAAGATATATGGGTATAAGATAACAAATTGAGCTCTATTCTCAAGTATTATCATCAATGAATTTCCCTTTAAAAAGTGAAGCTCTCCCCCATGTTACCTTTTAAAGTATTGAAAACGGACACAAGGATTTTTATTGTGGTTTATGCAATATTAATCTTTCATTTGCTGAAAATTTAAATACTACAGAAAAATACAAAGCACCCTAACTATTGAAATAATGTTTGAAAAATATTTCTTGGCCTAGAAATTTGAAAACCTAGGTGAAATGGACAACTTTCTAGAAAAATATAATCTTCCAAAACTCAATGAAAAAGAAGCAGAAAGCCTGAACAGACCAATAACAACAAAAGAAATTGAAGCAGCAATCAAAAAACTCCCAACACACAAAAGCCCGGGACCAGATGGTTTCACAGGAGAATTCTACAAAGCATTTAAGGAAGAGCTAACCCCTATCCTTCACAGACTATTCCAAAAAATCCAAAAAGATGGGAGTCTCCCAAACTCTTTTTATGAGACCAACATCATACTAATTCCAAAACCAGGTAAAGACACAACAAAGAAAGAAAACTGCAGGCCAATGTCGCTGATGAACATTGATGCTAAAATCCTCAACAAAATACTGGCAAACCACATCCAACAATACATTAAAAAGATCATACACCATGACCAAGTGGGATTCATTCCAGGGATGCAAGGATGGTTCAATATTCGCAAGTCAGTAAATGTAATACATCACATAAACAAAAGCAAAGTCAAAAATCACATGATCATATCAATTGATGCAGAAAAAGCATTTGACAAGATACAGCACCCATTCATGATAAAAACACTCAGCAAAGTGGGAATAGAGGGAGCATTCCTCAACATAATAAAGGCCATATATGAGAGACCTACAGCCAACATCATACTCAATGGGCAAAAATTAAAATCTTTTCCACTAAGATCAGGAACAAGACAAGGCTCTTCACTTTCACCACTTCTATTCAATATAGTACTGGAAGTTTTAGCCACAGGAATCAGACAAGATAAAGAAATAAAAGGCATCCAAATCGGAAAGGAGGAAACAAAACTGTCACTGTTTGCAGATGACATGATAGTATACATAGAAAATCCTATAGACTCTACCAAAAAACTGCTTGACCTAATAAATGAATTTGGCAAAACAGCGGGATACAAAGTCAATATCCAGAAATCAAAGGCATTTCTATACACCAACAATGAAACAGCAGAAACAGAGATCAAGGAAAAAAATCCCATTTGAAATAGCAAAAAGAAAAATGAAATATCTAGGAATAAACCTAACCAAAGAGGTAAAAGACCTGTATTCAGAAAACTACACAACACTGAAGAAAGAAATCAAGGAAGACACAAACAAGTGGAAACATATACCGTGTTCATGGATTGGAAGAATTAAGATCATTAAAATGTCCATACTACCCAAAGCAATTTACACATTCAACGCAATTCCTATTAAAGTACCAATGGAATATTTCACAGACATAGAACAAACACTGCAAAAATTTATATGGAATTATAAATGACCCCGAATAGCTGCTGCAATTTTGAGAAAGAAGAGTAAAGTAGGAGGGATCACAATACCCGACACTAAACTATACTACAAGGCCACTGTAATCAAAACAGCCTGGTGCTGGCATAAAAACAGGCACATAGACCAATGGAACAGAACAGAGAGCCCAGAAATAAACCCAAGTGTCTATGGTCAATTAATATTTGACAAAGGAGGCAGCAACATTAAATGGGATAAAAATAGCCTCTTCAACAAAAGGTGTTGGGAGAACTGGACAGCCACGTGCAAAAAAAATGAAACTTGAGCACCAACTTACACCATATACAAAAATAAATTCAAGGTGGATAAAAGACTTAAATATAAAACATGACACCATTAAAGTGTCATGTCCTAGAGGAGAACATAGGTAGGAAAATCTGAGATATTTCACGAAGAAACTTTTACTGACGTGTCCCCTAGAGCAAGGGACATAAAGGAAAGAATAAACAAATGGGACCACATCAAAATTAAAAGCTTCTGCACAGCTAAAGAAAACAGTATCAAAATTAAAGGAGAACCAACTGTATGGGAAAACATATTTGCCAATGATACCTCAGACAAGGGTTTAATCTCCAAAATATATAAAGAACTTACACGACTGCACTCCAAGAGGACAAGGAATCCAATTAAAAAGTGGGCAAAGGACTTGAACAGACACTTCTCCAAGGAGGACATGCAGAAAATCTAAAGACACATGAAACGATGTTCAATATCGCCAGCTATCAGAGAGATGCAAATTAAAACCACAATGAGATACCACTTCACACCAGTCAGAATGCCCATCATAAACAAAGCAACAAACAAGTGTTGGAGAGGTTGTGGAGAAAAAGGGACCCTAGTGCACTGATGGTGGGACTGCAGACTGGTACAACCACTATGGAAAGCAGTATGGAACTTCCTCAGAAAACTAAAAATGGATCTGCCTTTTGACCCTGCAATTCCACTGCTGGGACTCTATCCTAAGAATAGTAAAACACCAATTCAGAAGAACCTATGCATCCCAGTGTTCATAGCAGCACAATTTACAATAGCTAGATGCTGGAAGCAACCAAGATACCCATCGGTAAATGAATGGATCAAAAAACTATGGTACATTTGCACAATGGAATTCTATGCAGCAGAAAGAAAGAAGGAGCTCCTACCCTTTGCAACAGTGTGGATGGAGCTGGAAAACATTATGCTTAGCAAAACAAGCCAGGCAGTGAAAGACAAATACCATATGATCTCACCTTTAACGGGAACCTACATAACAAAACAAAGAAGCAAGCAAAATATAACCAAAGACACTGAAATAGAGGACAGGCTCACGGTGACCGGAGGGGAGAGAAGAGGGAATTTAAGGGGTCAGTGGGAAGGGCTCACAGGAACAAACTTAAAGGGCACATGGTCATAAACTAAGGGGAGGGTGGTAATGGGAGGGAAGTGGGGATGGTGGGAGGGGGGAATGGATTGGCATTAAAAAGGAGAAAACTGTATTTGAATAATGATTAAAATATAATAAAAAAGAAAGTAAAACAAAATTTAAAAAAATATTTCTTGGCCTGAGAAGATTTACATATTATATTTTTCACCTATTTTCCTAATGATATTTTTAACTTCCTGTGGTGAGAGAATTTACTGAAAAAGATGGGAAGTGATTTTCACTCAGGGTCTATCTTTTTTATTTTGTTTCTCTTAAGTTCTAATCTCTCTAGAACCTTCTCTGATTTTGTAAAAAGACAAAAGATTTGTACTATCTGAAAAGAAACCAGAATATCAATTTTGTAAAACTTAATCTGAGTTACAATCTTACTTGCTTCTAACAGGGTAGCCTTGAGTTGAGGCAGTTGCCTTTTCAATTTTGTAAGAATTTTATTTATTTATTTTTAGAGAGAGGGATAAGGGAGGAAGAAAGAGAGGGAGAGAAACAGCAATGTGTGGTTGCCTCTCACATGCCCCCAGCTGAGGACCTGGTCTACAACCCAGGCATGTGCCCTGACCATGAATGGAAACAGCAACCTTTTGGTTCAAAGGCTAGTACTCAATCCAGTGAGCCACACCAGCCAGGGCTGCCTTATAATACCAATTTTATTAACTTTTAAAAAGAGAGAGAAAAAATGAAGATAGATGAAACAGTATTGGCAAAATAATCTTTGAAGCCAATTGATAATACATGAAGTTCATTATACAATTTTCTCTACTTCTGTACATGGTTTTAAGAATTTTTATAATGAAATATCTTAAAGAGTCAAGCAGAAACAGATCAAACTAAACCTTGTTCCAAGACTACCATTGGTGTTCTTAAAAGGTCAAAGGGAAGGGCAGAGACTAGGACTTCTTCCCCTTCTGAAGCTGGAGATAGATTTAGTGCCACCTGCCACTCTGATAAGGAACTGCACTTAACACTCCCTATTTAGTTAGTGAATTTGACTTTTTTCTTGGTAAAACCCCGAGTTGATCAGGGTGAAAGGGAGAAGAGGGAAGGAAAGAATTATTGAGCTTGAGGCAAGCATAACAGCATAACAAAAGAGCTTGAAAAATGAGATGTGGAGGGCAAATACAGTAACTCTGGCACTGTGAGTAATAGTAACTTGATGACTAACGTCTATGTAGATTTGCCTTTACTTAGAAGCTGCTACCCTATCTACTTCCTCTGAGATGTAGTGTTTCTCCAATGGAGGAGAGACAAAAGAATTTGGCTTAAATTATGCTGCCTAATCTAATACTTGGTTCTTATGTAGTCACTTAACAGATATGTATTGAACACACAGGTTATATTCTAGGCAAGAGGATGGGAACAGTGCAGTAGGCAAGGCAGACTCCAGTCCCTCTTCTAATGCAGGAATGTATACTGGTCTATAGGTATAGTCTCTTCGGCTCACATGGCGCTATGAATGGTACAGTGTTTCTTTCTGTTGATAAACTGAGAGTTTTGCCCCCTCAAACCTACCTTTCCACAAGATAAAAGCCAAGGAATTGTGTGTGTGTGTGTGGGAAGGTGTTAAGAAATATCTGCCAGGGTAAGCAGAGGCACATGTTCTGAAACTTGCCCTGGCATCCCACGCTTGTTTTTATTTGATATTTTAGCCTTGGGGCATCTTGGTTGAGATCCCCCACCTTCATGTGCCTCCCTTTATAGGGATCACCCTGCAGAATGGGATGGGGGTTGGGGTGAGAGCCAGGACAAGAATCCAGGCTGGGATAAGAAGTGGCTGCCTGCTAGTGGGCAGTGCTCTATGTATCTTTATCCTTCATCCAGTCCTTCTCAGGCTGCAGCTGCACAGCTCACTAACTGCACACAATCTGTTCTTCAGGATTAGAATTTAAGTCAGAAAGGGGAAAATCATGGTGCCAGTTTTTTCTAATCCTCCCATCAATGAACCTTCCATTTCTGACTACTGTGCTCTTTTTTTGTTCTTTAAGGATACCTGAGGCACTGTTTCTGCCTCCACATTTATGTCTTTGCAGTTCTTCCTACCCAGTGGGTTCTTTGCTACCTGCTCATGTGTGATGCTTACCTTGGAAAGCACACCCCTCTTTCCTTCTCGAGTACTCCAAAGGCTGAACACTGCTCTGAAGGCTAAGCACTGGCAGAGTTCAAGGCTGGGGACAGGCAGCAGAGAACAGAGCTTTTCTACCAAATCACTTGCTTTGATCTGTTTTACATATTAGGCTTTCTTGTAGTTTTCCTTTGAAGGAAACATTCCAAAGTTTAAGGTGTTGCTTGTTTCATTAATTTAGACCCTACATGTTGCCTTATTATTCATTATCTTTCTTAATCTTTGCACCTGGTCTTTATGATTGTGTCTTGAACGTTGGAAGGCATGGTCTCTATCTTGTATGTCTCTACAGTCCCAGAGCCCATCCCGAGACTGCATGTATAGTAGGCAAAAGATACTTTTTGCACAAGCAAATCAAAATTTCATTTATTGATCATCAGAGCAGTGTATATCACTGATACAAATTTAAATTTTAATACCCCGGGACTCTCTTTCTAAGGGCACACTTATTCCTTGCTCCTCTTTAAAATGTATATAGTTTTCAAAATGGAAGCTGTCCATACCATTATTTATTTCTCTCATCCATGGAGTTCTTTCTCTTTAAATTTAGGGCTAAAAGTAAGAGACAGGCAGTGACAGGCATGGTTGGAACGGCCCTGGGAGTCTCAAGCCACCTGATGTGGGGGAAGCAAGGAGGGATGGGTATTTTTAATAGCATTCAGGGTGGAGACCACAGTCCATGCAGAATTACTGTGGGGATTTCCAGACTCTCCTTCTAAGAAACACAGTGCTTACAACATGGCATGTCTAATCGTGCAACTAAGTACCATTTATGGGAGACCCCCACATCCCAGAGTAATGTGAAGGAATGGCTGTTGGGAGCCCTGATTTAGTTGTTAACCCTGTCGCTTGCTATTTATTTAACCTTCAGCAGTCACTGAACTTTTATAGCTTTGTTTCACCTAAATATGGGGGAGTCCTCACAGCATGATTTCCTCATAAGTGGTAGATCTCTCTCTTACTCAGTAGATAAAGATTTATGCCAGTCAGTGTTCCTCTTAAATTTTAGAAGAGGTCACAAAACCTCAGAGAGTATGAGGATGAAAGACCCTGAGAAACATACACACAATTTATTTCAAGTATCCGCCTTACCCTCAAATGTGAATTTTATATGCATTATATGTCTGTTTTCATATCAATACAATTTTAAAACTATTTTTTAAAGTACATTATTTAGTGTCCTCAAATGTTAGAGTATAGCTTGTGCCCCAAGGATGTGTAATATGTTGAGTCCCTGGTTTTGTGAATTCCCAAGAGGGTCCTCATGCTACTTTTAATTTTTTTGTGGTTGGTTTTAAATTCCAAGATGGAGACTAAAACTTTATGATATTTTTGCATATAGCAATTCACATTACCCTCCCAGTAACCTGATGAAATAGATACTATTGATTACCTGCATTTTACAGACAACAGGCACAGAAATGTTGAGCAAGTTACCCACATTTTACAGTTTGTAAATTGTGGAGCTGAGATTTGGTCTGGGCACTTTGACTCCGTAGTTTGTACTCTTAACCACATTCTGCTGTCTGCCTCTAAATTAAACCAATTGATGTTTTTTGTCATTGATAATGGCCTAAGATTTTTGATGGTTCTCTTCATAGTCACTACTCAACACACAGCAATTTTGCAATAAATACTCAAGAAGCTCAATGGTTGGGCTTGGTGTCCTCAGTTACCAAGAACTTGGTCAGCCTCAGTTCTGTAGCCACAAATAGACTACCTGATGACCACCAGCTTGTCAACTGAGAGATGCTACACAGGGAGTACCTCTGACTGGGGTGGTAAGTGCCACTACTAGAGAGATATTCAATCCAGTTTGTTTTGTGATTCCAGGTGATGGCACCTGATAAATCATGTAGTTGGGTGTTTCCAAACAATGTGACTAAGATACAGAAAATAACATTATAGTTGCTATAGTGGCTTTGCAGTACATTTGGTATCGATGCACTTTGCTTTGAGTTAATTGTGTTTCTTAGCTGTGTAAACAGAAAATAAACACCATTTTATTACTCACAGTTTTGTTTAATGCTTATGGTTTAATGTTTGCCAGATATTTCAATATATGGCCACTAATCACCCTGGGTGACATCAATGACAGTTTTTTCTGTTTCTTTCTTTCTTGTTCTAAATCTGTTTCTTTAGTTATTAAAACAATTTTTTTGGTTTGGGGCTAGTGACTTACTATATCCAGTGTGGCAAAAGAAGCAACAAAAAGTCACAAAGGAGAATGAACTAATTCATGTCTAAAAAGGTCTTGAACAAACATGATGTAAAATTGACCTTCCAATATTCCCACCTCTGACATACCTTCATGGGTGGTCATGGGGCTGTTTTCCTCTGCTATCATGAAAGGGCAATCTCTCCATGGCACACTGGGTCCCATTCTCTGTTTCCTAATCAAGGCTTCTGCAATTATCCATGTGTCGTGTAGCATCATCCATTTCTTCTACCCACATCCCCTTTCAGCTACTGTGCCACTTCTCTTTGAAAGTACTGTCTCTGTTTATTGTCTTGAATACTTCTCCTCCCATTGTCCCATTTCTTCACTCCACTTAGGCTTCATGTACCTCTATCCCTCCAAAATTTCTCCTGTCAAAAATGCCCAGGACCTCCACATTTCAAATCCAGTGATGAACCTCCAGTTCTTACTTTATTCATCCTGCCAGCAGGATTGGACCCAGCTGCTCCTGCCCTATTCCTTGAAATTATTTTTTTCACTTGGCTTCCTTGATGCCACACTTGGTACTCTGCTGACCCGAAGGGTGTTCCTTGCCAGTATCCTTTGCTGATTCTGTCTAGCATCACCTCGATCTGTTCATATCCAAGTCCCTCAGTCTTTCTACCACTTTTCTATCTGTCCTCCTCCCAAAGTCAAATTAATCTCTTGGCTTTAAATTCCACTTAGACATTGATTTCATCTTGGAACTCTCCTCATTTTCAACCTCATCTTTGCTTGGATGTCTAATTGACACCTCAAACCTAGCATGTCTAAAACCTAACTCTTCATCTCTTCACATCTTCTCACCCCTGCCATACCCAGGCTGCCCTATCTTGGGAAATGGCATCTTCATTCTTCCAGTTGCCCAGGACAGAAATCCTGGAGTCACCATTGACTCTTTTTTTTTATTTTAATCATTGTTCAAGTACAGTTTTCTGCCTTTTACTCCCATTCCAGCCCACCCACCCATCCTTCCCCACCTCCCTCCCACCATTGACTCTTACAAATCCTATCTATTCTTCCTTTAAAATATATCCAGAATCTGACCAGTCACCATTATCTCCACAGATACCACCTAGGCCAGGCCACTGTCACCTCATATGAATGAACCAACTAGGCACTCTGTTCTGCCCTTGCCTCAGGATTTACCCCTTTAGATTGTTCCACTCTGATCAAAAGCCTCATGTGGTCTTCTATTTCTGTCATAGTAAAGACCATATAGCCCTTAAAAGACAATGACCTAGAATGTCCTGTGTGAACTACTGTACTGCATCCTTACCCGACCTAATCAATGTCATCTTTCTCCCTTGCCCATTCTGCTGTAGCGACACGGCCCTCATTACTGTACCTGAAATTGACTGGGTATATTTCTACATCAGTGCTCCTGTACAAGTTCTTTTGTCTGCCTTACTTCCTCATTTGTTGCCTGCCTTCCCATGGGATCCACTTCCTCCCTTCCTTCAGAACTTTGTTTCAAATGCCTACTTAGAGAGGCCTTCCTTCACTGATCAATCTAAACAAAATAACAGCCACCCTATCTCCCACCCACACCACCACCACCACTGTTTGCCTTCTGTATCCTGCTGGAGATCTCATCATCAGCTAGCATATTTTGCATTTATTTTATTGTATGCCCTTTCCTTCTGGACTAAGTAATTCCATGGCATCAGAGACTTTGTCTCTTGTTAATCATTATATCCTCTGAACCTAGCATGGTACCTGGAAGTTAATGTATTAAAAAAAAATTTTGACTGAATTACCTGGACAAGGTTGTCAGAAATAAACTATAGGAAATGACAAATTTCTCAGGCTGGAAGAATACCTACGGTATCTCTGATATTTCATATATCCTAAGATGCCTCCTCTACCCACTCTCCATATTTGAGCATTTGTAAGATTGAGATGCATATTAGAATGGATAGCCTCTGTCTCTTACCATCTGTCAGGTAGTGGTCATGGTGTAGTTGCTGTTGCTGATACATTAACATAGTTGGTCATAACTGTTCTCATGACCAAGAGTTTAGTTGTGTTGTTGGTTCTGTATATGGCTGAGGGTACCTGTTGGGTGATATGATTTTAATAAGGTTACATTTATTGAAATAATATTTTATTTGTATTAAACAAAATGTAATTGTACACAGAAGGAAAGGCATGAGAACAGCAAGGAGTAGATATATTAGTGAAGCAAATGTTTATTATTAGAAAAATGAGTGAAATCCCACATTCTTTTTTTTAAGATTTTATTTGTTCATTTTTAGAGGGGAAGGCAGGGAGAAAGAAAGGGAGAGAAACAATGTGTGGTTACCTCTCACGCACTCCCTACTGGGGACCTGGGCCACAAACCAGTCATGTGCCCTGGCTGGGAGTCGAACCAGCAACCCCCTTGCAGGCAGGCACTCAGTCCACTGAGCCACACGAGACAGGGTGAAATCCCACATGTTCTTTCAAAACAACAACTAGGAAAACACATGTACTTGAAACTATTTATTTGTTCCTGAGATATATGCAGAAGGACTTCCAGACACACACCAAGCAGTGGAACTGAACGGTGGAAATTTGCCAAATCTCCCAGAACAAAACAATAAGAGGTTAGTTTTACTGTCATTCAGGGTTGTCTTTAAGGGATTGTGTCACAGTTACTAGGCAATGTTTCTTTCCTCATGGTACATGAAACAAGGGAATGCCAACAATTAATGACCTTTCAGGTTGGATAAAAGAGAATGAGTCTCTTTTTAAGATCTTAGGATTATAAAAGTAATATGTAAATCTTAATTTTGTCATTTATAGTTATTAGCTTACATTTTAGCTTTTAAGATATGAAATGTTACTTTTCCATATGCATTAAACCAAAAGAGAGAGGTTTGGCTAAGTACTGGGGTTATGGTTTCTTGGTTTTCCTATTGAATGCCTTTCTCTCCAGCATTAAGTAGAGAGCTAGCTAGCATTATTAGGACTAATTATCCAGAAATTAGTTTTGACTTTCGGTTTGTTATGATTAGTTTGAAGAGAAAATTTTAAGACATCTGCAGGTTTTGTTTTTCAACTTTTTCTTTAGAAATAATTAACTTCTTACTACTAAGAAGTTAACAGAAAATCTTATGGAGTTTGCAGATCCATCACTCAGCTTTCCCCCTTAGTGACATTTCACATAACTATAGCACAGCTGCAGGTTTTAATGGGTCATATTTTTCTCTTTCAATGACCTGTGTGGGTGTAAATAGAAGGGAAAAGGAGTTTCATCATATTTTATAACCAGCCATCTCACATTAGGAGGATTCCTGGTCATAAGAGGTGAGAACAGAGGTTAAGATGTCATAGAAGGATTCAGACATTGTCACCTCACAGAGAAAATAACCAGGTTAAATTAATTTGTGGACTCTTCAACAGAAGAACTTTTCATTGATTTGCTTCAGCACAATCTCTTTTTTTATTAAATTGGTTTAAAGCAATTTAAAAAGCTCTGCAAAACTCTTGAAATAGAGCAACTGGGAGTTCTAAAATCACAGTATTGGGAAAGACTTAAGGTCAATCACCCACTGGATAGGGTGACTTCTCCTTCAACATTCCTGCCAGGTTTCTATTCTAGCTCTTTCTAAGACCCTCCTATGCTTAGGGTCTCAGTCTAGTTTCCACATGATAGGATTTTTCTCACCCACACATCAGACAACAGACAAGCATCTCTGTGCTTTTCTCTCCCTCCTTCCATTTAAATACGCCTAGATCTTTTAATCCTGCAGCAGTTTCAGGCCCCCTCACTGTAGCTTCAGCCACTCTACACAGACTGCAGTTTTTTGGTAGCTTGGATACGTCTTGGAGAGAGAATAATGATGGATCAGGTAAATTAGGTAGTAAGCTGAAAGCTACATTGTAGGAAAATTGTGACAAGAGGACTTGTACAAGATTGGAAACAAAAGCTCATAATTAAAATCATTTAAAAAATGAAATAGTAATTTCCTTTCCTTTTGTCTAATTGCCATTTCTATTTATTCCCCTTTGCAAGCCAGAATTCTAAGGTGTGGTCTGTACTGTGAGAGATTCTGATACTCCCATCTTGTTTTCTGCCTCACTGATTCCCTTTATGTCATTACCTCCCAACCAAGAGCACTATCACCACCACCTTCACCTTTACCACTGGCTTGTATGGATGCCTGGCCTTCAAGTTGTCTTTGCTTTTGTTTTTGATGCTTCTTCCTTAACTGCTAGATAAAAACAAGGTCACCTTAGCATAGTTAGTAACTGATTTATAAAGTAATTCATTTACATTTAGCATCAGTTAATTATGCCTTTTAACATTCCATGTCTTTCCATGTAAAATATCAGAATGTAATCATCCCACCCCATCTACTCCACAATTGGTATATTGAGGAGCAGAAAAAAACCCATATAGAATCCCCTCAAGGACTCTTCAGAGGACTTGCACTCTGAGAATTCATAGGACCTATTTTTTAGTGTCGTCTTCTGCATTTACTATTTAGAACATTTTTAAAAAGAGAAAACACTAAAATATGTATTAAATTTCTGGGTACTTCTAGCCTCTTGCAATAGACACAGGTCAGAACGTGGCAAAATTGGGTTTGACAATATTATATCTACTACCTAATAGAGATTTTAATTAGGGAGAATACTGACTTGAAAGGTAAAAAGTTAAATACTGTAATATTAACTTGGCTGGGGTCAGGTGGCAGGGAACTTGAGGGATCTGGGTAGAGAAATCCAGTCACCTACTGTGAAAATAGATCTGACTCATTTTATACGGACCTCATATTGATAAGTATTTGTAGATTATGTAAATAGATCTTGACCAACTCTCAAACGTTAATGGTATATAAGCAGACTTGGAAATAGTTAAACCTGGAATACAAATTGTCATCTTCAAAGAGCTTGTCATTACTGATTAAAATTTCCAAACCGAAGCCCTGGCTGGTGTGGCTCAGTGGACTGAGTTTGGGCCTGCAAACCGAAGCATTACTGGTGCGATTCCCAGTCAGGGCACATGCCTGGGTTGTGGGCCAGGTGTTCAGTAGGGGGCACGTGAGAGGCAACCACACATTGATGTTTCTCTCCCTCTCTTTCTCCCTGCTTTCCCTCTGTCTAAACATAAATAAATAAAATCTTTAAAGTTTTTTTTTTCCAAACTGATGAATACATAGGCATGGAAAAGTTAAAAGCTTTTGCTTATTCACAGTGGTCTTGAAATAATTTGTTTGGAGACCCCTATAAAGGTTGTGCTAGCACACAAAAAGCCCACTATCCCATAAATATTTTGAAAAACCTGACAGTGTGTTAAGACACTATTCTCACAGAGCTCCCATATGTGTAATATTCTATAAGGGTACTAAGTTCAGAGGTAGCATTTGGCTATCTACAGAGTTTAAAAGGAAAAAAAACACCAAGAGTAGATAACAAAAGGGATAATGCATTTGAACTTGTTGGTAGTAAAAAATGTAAATCTGTTAGTAAAGTTCAAAATATGCCCTCTTGACTTCCTAATGCACACAGATTTGCCTGAGAGTAGAAAATAATTTACTCGATATAGCCTTTCTCTTTAGATAGCTGCTGCCCCCGTGGTAATATTTATAGTCCACAGATTACTAAATAGATTGAGTTAAAGCACAGGTGGAAAACACAAGGCCCAAGGGCCAAATCTGGCTTTGTTTTTATCAGGCCCAGCACTTTGTTTCTACACTGCGTCAGCGCTGAGCTCCTTGCCCCTAGTTAAGGAGTAGTTACATTTATACAGTCCTAAAATTACATTGGCCCTTTGAAGGCAGTTGCGTGGCTGACGTGGCCCCCTGTGAAAATGAGTTTAACCAAACCCCTGGGTTAAAGAATATGGCAGAAAAGGAAGTGCCTTTCTATAAGTTTGGTTACATATGTACACTGATTACAAATAACTGAACTATGTTCTTACTCTCTATGTAAATTCAAAAAACTGATTTTATGTTTTGATCCATCTCTTTCTCAATATTACTCCTAATAAACTCTTATTGATGAGGATCCACTTAATTCAGTATAAGGAAGTTCAAAAGTTTTGTATGACAACTTTATTTTCACTGAAAACTATTATGGAAGGAATGCACACTTTCCCCCAGGGTTTGTTGTTGGAATGACTTTGAGAGATTAAACTCATTTCTGAACAATTGTTTTCATAAAATCAGTATTTTGTTTCCAGCACTCATGGCTAGATAGTGTATAACCTGTTCTCTACCCATTATTAGCTATGTTGTTTTCACACTTATCTCCAAGGGCCAAAGATTATCTCACAGTTGCTCTTAAATAATTCCTGTTTCTGAAATTTATGTGTAAAAGGAAATTTTTAAAGGGAAAAGGGTGAGAATCAAGTTCAAACTTAAGAAAAAAATTGAAAATGATTATATTGATTAACAAAAGCTCTGGTATTTTCTGGCAGACATGTAAGAGAAGGCAGTGATTGTAATTAATTTTTAGTAAGTGCCACATATTTGATAATTGCTCTGATTCATGCTATTATATTCCTCTTCCTTCACCCACTGCAAAACAAGCTTAAATTGATTCATGCCCTTAGGAAGAAAAAAACCCTAAAATTACTCACATGGCTGTGATTCAGCTCTTGGCTCCCACCACCTCCTCCTCCTCCTCCCTTTCTCCCACCCTGCCCACTCCCATATTCACTCCCACTCAGTGATGTTGCCATCAAAAAACTGAGTCAGTTTGTTCTTCAAAGTGGGTGGGGAAAGAAGACAACTAATAAAACTTTTCTGAGTGGAGTATACTGCTTAGATCTAAAATCATTGTTGGAAGACTGGCAAAGTGGCTGCTTATATAACATGAAAAGCCTGAAACGGAGACATGCTCTCAAAGAAATGTTCAGATTGTCTTATATAAGTCTAGATATAGTTTGTGTGCAAGTCTGTAGGGGCATGCACATAGCTGCATAGTTGGGTTTCTCCGAAAATTTTCTAATATTGGGAGTCTCATATATACTACTATATGCAAAACTCATTGTCTGATCTCAAAATAGGATACTTTGCTACAATCAGAAAGTGAATTTAGCAGCTATCCAAAGAATTTTTATCATTTTAAAATATAAATGATAAAGTCACTTTGTCATTCTTCAAATGAACAATATTTTCCTTCCCCTAGGAGTTGGAAGATTGGTGTTGAGATTGGCAACTCACCCTCAGTGAGCTGATGGTGGTGGCAGACATTATTGAAACAGTGATTTCTGTTTCTTCCTTGTATTTTGATGAAATAAAATCACTTTCCCAAGTCCCTCCTAGAGCCAGTATTGGAACCCAGACTGTCTGTCTGCATCCTGACCTGTAGTACTCTTTTATGGGAACTTGACACAGTTGGATCATTTGATATTTTAGAGATTGCCTGGGGACAGGAGTAGTGAATGAGAGGAAGCTTTATGCTGGAGCTCCAAACCTGCCTTTAACTGAACTGTTGAATCAGGTCTCTGGGCATCTTCAAGCTGAGCTCCCACATGGAGATGAAGAGAATCATTTGTAATCCTAACCACTTTCTTTCCATTTTGCTGGCTTTTCCCCCATTATGTTACCATCTGTCTCAGAAACATTGCCTGGATAAAGACAAGTTAGAGCAGTTTCTCACCCTCAAACAAAACATAGAATTACTTCTCTTATCCTCCAGAGCAGTGTTGGGCGCCATATATGAGGAATTCCATCTTTTAAAAACTTGCCTGCACTTCAGAGATACTTGGTTGCTGTCTTATCATTATTTAAGTATGTTATATGCTGGCTGTAAATCATCAGCTTTTGTTACTGAAGGCTTTCTGGGATGCTTGAATTTCTTCACAGAGTTTTCAGATGGAAATCCATGTAGTTTTCTCCTTTAAGAAGTGAAATTTCTTAATGAAAGACAGTGTAGGAGAGAATGCATGTTGAGATTTTGTTCTGTACCCCCTACACATGCTCTGACTTCATGGTTTTCCCTTAGGGTAACTATGGTGGAGTTTTATGTTATGACCCTGTGGAAAGAATAAACAGTGGATCTTGGGTACTTTTTTTCTGGGTCTGAAACCACTTCCTCGCATTTCCATTTGGGGGCCTGTTGTTGATATCAAGGGCAGCACACTACCCCAGACAGAGCTGTAGTGTTTCACTCAGTCTTTGAGCTGTTGATCATCTTTCCTGGATGATGAGTTTCTATGTCTTGACCCATTTGAGCTGACTGGAATGGAAGTTCTTGAATATTTTCTCTGGCTGGCCCTGGCTCAATTCTGCACTGGCTTTGAAAACTCTGAGAAGTTTGGACAGAAAAGCCCAAACGGATGTTAGATGTAAAATCAGACACATATTTAAACCACTGAAACTGGGAGGAAAAAATGATGACAAATGCCTAGCCACTTCATAAATAAAATCGCTATAAGTGATTTTTTAAACAAAGTTATAGAACTGCATTTTTCTTGTGCAGAAATGTTATTTAGGGAATTGCTAAGGTGTGTATTACTCAAACAATGATGCAAAGAAAAGTTAAGGGATAGAGATTGGGCGATAATGATAAAAGAATAGCCAGCCCTTACGTAGTGTTTACTACCTGTCAGGCAGCTACTGTCCTTACATACAGCTGACCCATGAACAAAGAGGAGGGTAGAGGTGTAAATCTCCTCTTGCACAGTTAAAAATCCATGTACAACTACAGCATTAGCTTTTTAACACAGGTACCACAGTTAGTAATGGCAGAGCCAGTCTTCAAACTTTTAAAATGTTATAGATTCTTGAAGATGGTAGAAGGCTTAGGTGTTTGATTTTAGGAACTGTTTTCAGTCTGTATTTACTTCCACTGAAAGCCATATAATTTATGTTCTCTGTGTATCACAGAAAGGCAGCTTTCTTTAAGCCAACAAATTTTTACTCAGAAATTTCAATGGCTGGATTAACACCTTGCTGTTGAAGTATGGGTTTTAATAACTGAATGAGAACTATGTGCACATATTTAAGCTAGAAACATTTCAAAAGTATAATCTGGAGATGTACTTCTGAATAGTTTTGTGTCTGAAAGTAAATTCTATATTTAAATTTAGTGTGAAGGTTTATTCCAGTCAAACCCTAAAAGGAATCTTGGTAAAGTGAACAGTCAACTCCTGATGTAACTGTTTTTCACTGTTTCGGGGTTTATATCTTTTCTCTGCCCTCTTCTCCCAATGTGAAAATAGGATACATTTTATATATTATAGAAATAGAAAATGTTTATGTAGTTAACAAATTAGTTATCCTTCAAGGCATAATCAATAATAAAGGTCAAGCCTTGGTCTGAGCAGTTGCTGACTTTACTCAAGGTAAAGGAAGTATGCTAAAAAGAGATAACTAGTTGAACTGCTCAGATTGAGCCTTCCAGATTTTTTGTGTGGGGAATCACACTTCTTATTACTGTGTTCTTCCTGTCTATGCCTGGGAACAATTTATTCCATGTAATACTGCCCCCATCTTGGTAGTAAACTTTTTACTGAAGAAGACTTTTAGGCATGCCAATTTATTTAACTGTAATTTTCACAGGTGACATTATGATGATTTTCAAGTTTTTCTATTGTTGCTTGTAAACTTGTTGGGATTAAAGGACTATACTGATTTGTGCCTGTGTGTGTGTGTGTGTGTGTGAGAGAGAGAGAGAGAGAGAGAGAGAGAGGGAGAGAGAGATGTGGTTGTATTTTATATGTGCTAGTGTATGAGTAGTTCAGGTTAGAATGTGAATTTCAGTAAATGCAAAAGTGAAAGCTGCAACATGGCTCTCATGATCCCCACCACTTCCTGAAGAACCTGCCATGTGGGCCTCAGACTTAGAGACTTAAACTGGGATCCTAGAATGCAAAGGGTCCTCCATGGGAAAAAACCTGCAGTAGACCTACACATATACAATCAGTTTATAGCTGCCATGTGAACTCAAACATTTGGTGGCCTCAGTTATAAAGTTTTCAGCAATTAATTCTGAAGATTTAAATATTTGGAAATAGAACAAGAAACTTGCTATACCTTAAAATTAGTGGTGTAACTTGATCATTTACATGATCCAGTTCTTTAAAACCATTTAGAAGGTGCATTCTGATCCTGAAATGTGCAAGTTATAAAAGAAAAATGTGAGCTTGTCAGATTAACTACAATCATCAGCCTAATAAAACTGAGTCACATCCAAATGGGCTGCACTTACACTACCCTCCCATGCTAGGGAAATATGTCTGGGGGAGGTATTCTGAGTCATCACCTGGTTTGTTTGACATACACTTCCTTCCATAAATTGGGAATGGCAAGCAGCACAGTGTTCTGGGTTTGTCTCGGGGAAGGAGCTGTTGCAGTTTTGCACAATCAAAATAGGGCCTTTAGCTTTAAAGGATGAAGCTGAGCTCATATATTGGCTTCAGATATTAGGGGTGGGAGAAACCAACAGACCCTAAGAAAGAGCATTTGTAAGTACCATTTGGGGGTGTGCCATAGAAATGGTAAGAGTGTTCACAGTTGAATTTTTCCTAGGACATAAAATATTTAAGAAATAAATTAATAGTGTTAAAAATAAATTAGTAGCTAGTTTACTGGGGGTGTTCATTTACTTAACAAGAAGAGTGTTCTTGGTTTGAACAGTCTAAAATGATTACATGGGAGAGAAGGAGGAGGGTGAGAGGCATATGATTTAGTAGTTACCATACAAATTTGTCCTGACAATGTTTAATTTTGCCTGATTTATCCACCAATTTTGGAAGAAACGTTTCATTTATGAAACTTTTTCATGGCAAACTTTGAATCCTGTTTAGGGGTATTTTGAGAGGATGGAGAGAGAAGGGGTTTGTGTGTTTCACATTTTCTCACAGTGGATTTGGAGAGAGGCTCACTGTCACTTATTAAAATAACTAAGTTTAGAATGTAAAATTGTTGTAGAAACTGTAGAAGTTGGGTAAGAAGGAGTGGATTTATAGGTGAAATGGGTTTGTAAACTCTGCCTCTCTGCTTTGGGATCATTTTTTAGTATGTGCCAGGTATTCATCTGATTTCCATCTTGACTTGGTTGTGGCTCTCTCTCTGTCTGTGTGAGGCTTGGATGTTCCCTGTTTTAAAGCTGGAGTTGTCACAGCATGGGCGTTTTCTGTTTCAGCTTATGGCATTTTTTTCTCCTTTCCTGAATGGGTGTCCTTTGCATAACCCCAGTAATTCAGAAATCCTTCAGTCATAGGGACTGCCCTGTCATGTGACTTAGGTACTAGGTGCAGACTGCGATTGGTCAGCAGCTAATTGGCGGTCTCTATAAGAGGTCCTGCTTCTGGAGTCAGACCACTTTCCTGCCTGGGCGGCTGCTCAACAGAGGCCTGGTGGGTGTGGAGGGGAGAGGGGTGGTTGTCCAGTGATTCAGCCACATGTGATAGATGACCAAGTGACTGCTTCTTTTAGGGTCTATGTGCATCAGTGGAAGACACCCAACGGGTTGTGGCTGACGATCAGACTCTGGCTTCCTGAACTGGTAACTGTCACTTTAATATAGCTTACTGATTAAACTCAGAAAAATGCAACTAAAAATCTTTGCCAGGAACTTGTGTGGACTCACTCCCTGTCTACTCACCATCCCCTCTTCCCCCCGCAACTCCTTGTTCTTACTCATTTTGTCACAGGAATGAAATGCAGATAACTTCTTAGAAAACTTGTAAGCAAAGCTCCTCATGTGATCTGGAACAAAGACATTTTATAATCAGATTTACCAAGCTGTGAAGAGAGAGTTTTAATGAATGGAAGCAGCATTCTATCACCAGGAAATACTGCTCTATCCAGAACTGGTAAGTAAAAAGTGGCATTGCTCCCTAATGGATATCATATGGTGTGTGTGGCAATTGTGAAATTGTTCACAGACCCCTTAAGAACTGTGTTGAACCAGACAACACATAAACAGAGTAAGGAATTCTAAAGAGTAGCAGCCCAAGAATATAGCATAAAGGCTGAGAAGCCTTAAGGCAGTTAATAAAGATGAACTGAGCATTACCAGTTTAGCCAAATATATGTAATATAACTAGCTTGTCCCCCCCTTTTTACCTTTTCTGTTTGAAGGGAGGAAAATTAAAATGGGTTGTTTGGTAGAGTTGCAGCATTGACTTTCCATGGATGTAGATTTCCATTTAGTCTGAATAGTATGTATGATTTTTGAAAGGATGCTTTTAGAATTAGTCAAGATACCCTTCTTTTCTATCCCTCTACCCAAGGAGGTCAGGTATTTAGAACTCTACAAAATGAAAGTTTAAGTAATGCATTAGAAACATTTCCTACTGATTATTAAAGACAGATTAAGATGACAATAGGTTTTTTTTATGTTTGTATCATGAATTTTAAAATTGTTCTATTTGATTACACCAGTATAGGAAAAGGGTAGTTATTCCTATATGGTTCATTAGATTTTGAGAAGTCCTGATTAATAGTTCTTACTGATGTGCCTGTCTATCTGTCTTTCTTTAAAGTGTTAATTGTTTGTTAAAATCTTGAGTCTGAGCTGCCCTGTATTTAAGATGTTGAGAATAATACAATAAAGCTTTGGATACCTGTGTTCTATACAGTAAGCTCTTGTGAACTCTAAAGGAACACAGGTTTATATTAGGTGTGAATGTCAGATTTCTTGACTTGGCTTCTTAAGAATTGTTTGCTGGAAAAGTTAAATAGAATAAGAAAATAAAATTAGAATGATGGTCAGCGACTTGATTTTACTTGTTTTTTATTGATCAATAGAAGTAATCATATGATGAATACTTATAGAATCATATGCTAAAGAATTGTTCTTTAACTGCTAGCAATTATTGGTAACTTTGGTGATCTCTCTTTATAAATGTAAACACATAATTAAAACTGTTACTATCAGTCATACTCTGATAAGTTTCAGGTTATATAATCTTATTTATTTCTTCAGTATCTTAAGCCAAATTGAAAGTTAAATCTGCATTTGTGAATTGGGTTCCCATTCTATTGCTCTCAGAATCTTAAAATCCATAACTTGAAAGGGGAAAATGTATAATAAAAAACAACATAGCAATGCTGCAGTTTGTCTCTGGCACTAGAGTGGGATGAAGGTGGAGAAGAGAAAAATGAATCTAGTGGTATGCATTAATTGGTATTTTTATGTACTTTGAGAACTTTAAAAAACATTTTCTCAGACTAATAGCTTTCAAAGACATAGATAAAAAAACAAGGTAAGCATGGCCTTTAGGGGCAGGTCCTCCCATAACCAGGTTGGTGATCCAAATGTGTGAATATTACAGGTTATTTGACTTAATTAAGGTGTAACTGAGGATGTGGAAAAATGCTGCTCAGTTCCATAAAGTACATGAATTTATAGGTTTTAGAGTCTTAAAGATAGAAAAATGGTGATGAAGCATTGAGATATTTACAGGTAATATATATCCATCTGCTAGCTTGTATTCAGTGATTCATAATTCAGCTCTATATTCTGTGTAAATACTTGGAAAAAACATGATTTAATAATCTGACTGAAGACTTCCATGCTTAATGGGAAAAAAGCCTCTATATAATTTGTAGATTTGACTCATCCATTTAGAATCCATTGTTTTGAATGACAAAAATATGATAGAAGCAGGTTGAAAAAATAAATGCTAGAAAATATATTCCAGAGGAAAGCTTTTAGCTCTTCATGTTTTCAATTCATGTTTTCATGTTTTAAAAATGCATGTAAAATAAATAATATAGCATTTTTATTCTCCATTGTGTTTACTGAGAGTATTAATATTTTTATGTACTCTATAAACAGTGTGCACCTGACTTTGCGGGTATGTAAAGCTACAAACTAAAGGGAATCAGGTCAAGTGACACACTTCAGAATACTTTTCTCTCAGATTGTGTATTTGGTATTTTCATAGTCAGAAACATAAACGCTCTCCCTTTGGGTTTGTTTATTAAATTTTTGATGTGGTATACAGTTTTGTCCAATTTTTTTATTAATTGTTTTAGATTACCTTTCAGTCCCCTTATTTCTGCCCTCCTCCCCCCCGCCCCCAGCAATCAACACACTGTTGTCCATGTCCAGAGTCCTTTGTCCTTTTTGCTCAATCCCTTCACCAATTTTTAAGGTATGTATGTGTATGTGTTTATATGTTTGGAAGGGAGAGCTTTAATTGCTAGCAAAGTAAGTGGCTGTTTGTTAGAACCTAGATAAGCTTCATAGTGTTGTTCCTATGACAACTGAAGAGTTGGCTGTTAAAATGTAGCTTTAAGTTTCAGTTTGGAAATGTCATTCAGACCTCCCACTATAGTCTCATTGAGTAGGAGGATAATGAGAAGGGGAAAAACCATGAAGCAACATAAGTATCTCCATTTGTTTCGTGTCTTCCTGACTTGCCTTTGTGTATGGATCACCATGGAAGTGGTAAACCCTAAATATTGAACAAAGCAATACTTTAGTACAGAATAAATGGAAAGGGGTCAGAAAAGTTAGGGAAGGTAAACAATATATGAGAGTAGTAGTCAGGAGAAGTTGGCTTCCATGGGTTTTGTTAATCTTTTATCCAGTGCTGACCAGCAGTGAGAACATCTTGAACCAGTTACAGTGTAGCTTTTCAAGAGCCTCAAATATTTCCTTAAATTGCAATATGGAGAAAATTATTTGGGAAACAGGATAGTTTACCATTTAGGCATCACATTTATTTATTTCCACTAGGCTGATTACAGAGCATACTCTATTCTTTTAAGGTATATGCTTTTAAATCAATTATTTGTCATTTAATAGCTTGTCTTTTTTCTAGAGGAAAGATAAAGTTGTGCTATTAAAATAGCGGCAAAACTTAGGTATTTTACCTGATGTTCAAAAATTACTTTAAAAAACCCTTAAAGATTGTTTGAGACCTGTTGTTTGTGGAAATGATTTGGTTGACTGAGAATATTATGGCACACTGCATTTGGGGGCAGAGGTTGTTGACTAATGCTTGGGATAGATTAGTTACGCTGTGTGGATTTTCCATGCCTGAAGGGTTTCCTAGTCATTACTCGTAAATGGTTTTGACTATTTATTTGGTCATTAGCATATCAGAAGTAGAAAGGAAAAACAGACTTTAATCAGTTTTATCCATTTTTTAATATATAGGTTCACCATCTCTTCTGAAATCCAAAAAACTTTAAAAACCAAAAGATTTTAATGTCAAATTTGGCAGCAAATCATAACTTGATCTAATGTGAAACTTTTTGTAGTCTTCATTCATCCACTTAGAATGAATGTTAGTATGTTTTATTATAGCAATACCAATGTATTTGATCACAGAGGGCTGCACCAGACCTGTCTCCACTCTGAGATTTTCTATAGTTAGAATAGTCACCCTATTACATTTATAAAATCATTGTAAGAATTATCAATCTGAGGATCAGATAAGGGTTTGTGGACTTCTAATTACTGGTATGCATGGAGCTCATATATGTGTTAGGCACTACTCCAAATGAATCACTGGCATCTAGAACAGTGCCTGGCACATACTCAGTAAATGTTTGGGTATAAAAATACTTTATATATGTATTAACTTATTTAATTCTCACAAAAACTGTGTATAACCAGTATGATTATCTCCATTTTGCATGGGGAAACAGATGCACAGAGAGGTGAAACAACTTGCCCAAATTAACTCAACCAAGAAGTTGTAGAGCCAGGATTTGAAAGCAAGCAGTCTAGCTACACTCTGTTCTTACTGAGTCTAGGTATGCGAAAGGTATGAGAAAGGCTTGGAGATCTGGCACTGGAACTCTTGACTGAATCAGAAAGATGTTTCAACTGTTTATTCCTTGTCACCCTGTGCCTGTTGTCATCAAAAGCTGATGGCATTACCATCATGGTCATTACCAGGGGCCTGCAGCAGAATGCTTATTTATAACAGGTTCTCCTAGGTGGGTGTGTGGGAGTTCCAGGAGTCTCAGAGGCTCCTATTTTGTTTATAGTTTTCCCAACATTGATCTCTATCAACAGCCTGACTTCTTTATCTGGAAAAATTAAGACACACAAAATAATTATTTCCTTAGCCCCAAGGAAATTATCTTGAATAGTGGAAAAAGTTATTGCATAGACATTCTTATCAGGAGGTCTGGGTTTTGAGGAAAGAGAGTATGGGTCACCTTGAAGTAGTGAGCTCCCTGGCATGAGAGCTACACTAAGACAAAGCAAGGGCCCCTTGGGGGAAATCAGGCAGCCTGGGAATCAGACTGGGAATCAAACCAGCAACCTTTTGGTTTTCAGGCCAGCATTTAGTCCACTGAGCCACATCAGTCAGGGCATTTTTCTTTTAAATTCTTAAAGGAACAGATTAGATACATATAAAAGTTGAATATAATATGCTTTGTAAGTAATTGTAATAATTGGCATTTGGTTTCTCTTGGCTATATTTTAATAACAGTAGTTTCTAGTTTCTGTAAATGGTCAATGTAATAAGATAATAATTTGCTTAAAAACAAAGCATAACTGGTACTTAAAAGTAAAAGATGGAGTCATTGATTATGTAAAGAATGTTAAGGTTTTATTTTTAAAGGATCTTCCCTTTCTGCCTTGGAAGAGTTTAATTCTCCTGAAGCACTTATTCTACTGAAAGCCCATTCTTCGTTGGTTGTGGTATTGGACAAAAGTTTAGTTTTCTCGCCTTTTCTAAAAGCAGTTGGATAAAGACATTTTAAGTGAAAACCAATTGATTTCTCTCAATTAGGATTTGGAGATGGGTATATACACACATATACATATATACATGTATATATATACAAATATATAGATATATATACATGCATATATATAAAAATATATATATGCATGTATATACATGTATATACAAAAATGTATATAGTGAGAGTAGAGTTGTTCAAAATGAGAAAAACAGTGAATGTGTACAGGTCCAGCAAAATTTTGCAGAGTCCTTCCAAAATTCTGATTACATGAAAAAGAGTCTCCAAAACTCCAGACATTTTCCACTCAGTGTCAAGAATGTGATAGTGGTTACCATGACTCTAAGAAGGTGCCTGTTCACAGCATCCATTGTAGTGTTTGCTCCCTGAGAGTACAGACTTTGGAAACAAATAGACTTGTGTTTACAGCAGACTTTGCCCCTTGCTCCATTTATTTCCTTAAGCCCCAGAAAGTGGAGCATCAGTACTACCTCACAAAGTTTTTGCATGAAATGAGATAACACATGTCAAATACATGCTGTGGTCCCTGAGGTAATGGTGCTTAACATACTTGAGTTCCCTTCCGAAATCCTTCAGTTTAGTTTTAAATCCCATAGATCCATTCTAAGTTATATGTCTTTTTTCACATCAGATTAAGTAAAACAGTGATGACAATAGTGGTCGCCATTTACTGCATACTTAACCATGTTCTAGGTAGGCACTATTGTATTAGCTCTACCCTCATTCACCTGTCCAGTCTTCCTGACAACCCATTGATTCAATTATTATGCGCATTTCATAGATGAGGACACTGGGACATAGTGAGGTAAAGGAATATGCTTGTGGCCACTCAGGTGGTATAGAACCAGACTCTAAATCCAAAGAGGCTGTTGCTAGTATAGATGGAAAGTACTTCTCTCTGGCAGAAAAGCAGAATAAAAGTTGACTGAACCTGAAAGTCTCAGAAATGGTCTTCTCATTTCTATCCTGCAAAGTGTTACATGTTCTAGGCCTGGCCCTCCCAATATTGAAATACAAAGTTGACTTTTTCTGCTTCTTATTTTACAAATTAACAGGAACAGTTTTAGTCATTTGTGTTTTATGATTTTTGAATTAGGCCACTGAAGTCCAGGAGGGGAATTCCTTGTTTTCAGTTGATCTCATACACTAAAAAATTTACTCATGTGATTTCCCCTATTTTTCCTCTAATGTTTTCACTTGAAAGTTAGTTTGAAAGGAAGAAGTATGTGAGCATTTGGGTCCTAGATATGTACTTTTCGGCAGCATCTCTGGAGATTTTTCTGTCTGTTCTTTTTTTTAATCTGTTCTTGAATTAATCCACAGAAAAATAAAATGAGTAAGAATCTGTAGTTAATGAATCTTTTTCTCCTTTATCTCTATCTATTTCTAGGTGCTATCTAGAAGGGCAAAACTTCTAAGTAAAGAAGATAAGAACCAGCTGTGTGCATGAAACCCTGTGTTTGTATGAGGAGTTAATTTTCAGAAAGGGGTTTCACAATGAGAATTTCCTCCTTTATCAGATGTAAGCTGAAAATTTGACTAATAGGGGGAGAGCAGGCTACCCTAACCCATGGGTTCAGAGCGCTTAGAAATCTCTTTAAAAATCTCCTAGCCTTAGACTGAGCTTGCTTGTAGGAAGATATACTAATCATGCCTGACTTCACGCTTTCATTTGTTCATTCATTCATTCATTCATTCATTCATTATTATCTTACATAACTCATTCAACACCTACCTGTAGGTCCATGAAAGAAAGGATGGGGTTAGGGACCATTAGGGAAAGGAAGAGGAGTAACTACAAATTCAGTTTGTTCCTTTCATCTCAATGACTACATCTTTCATTTGATTCTTTGTTATTTTTAACACAAGGCATGTTTCATAGACTGATATTCATAAAAGTCTTCAGTCATCTTCCTTTGGCAGTCAGCTTTCTTTCTCAAAGTAGGAGAAAGAAGCTAATAACAGGAAAATAGTGTAGAGAAATTGGTTTTATTTCCTTTTTTAATGGAGGTAGAAGAAGGAGTCATAGTAGGGAATGTATTAGTAAATAATGTCTAAGAATTTCCCCTGAGCTTTCAACTTATTCCCCTGTTTAAAAAACAGGAAGAGAGAACAAAGGCCTATGATTTTAAAATAGAATTTAAGTCAATTTGAAGGTACAAAGATCTGCTCTGCCCTCAATTAAATTTATTGTGAGTTTTTTTGAAGTATCACTAATACGTGAAAATGAAAATGGAGACAACTGTACTTGAACGACCATAAAAAATAATTTTAAAAAGAATAAGGAGAATTAGTTATATAGTTCAGAAACTTTTTTCAGAGTTCAGAGATTTTCTGTATAGTATAGTGCCTATAGATAACAATAAAATGTTGTGCAGTTAAAAACTTGGGATAAAAAAATGAGGGATACCCTGTCTTCTGCAGAAATGAAGATAGTAAGGAGCATTTATACTTTTAACACTTTAAGAAGTGTTATTTGTGATGATGCTGCAGTTATGGATACTCTTCCTTAAAGCATATAGAGTCTACCTTTACTTGTGATTTAGTAATGATTTAAACCTGAGTATCATTTCCCATACTTTTTGGAAAGCATACAGATAACCATCAAGTTCTTTGTAATGGCACAAACTTGGTCTGTGTGTTTTCTAATACCATAGCAGCAAAGGCAATGAAAATGCTTTATATCTTTCAGCATGAAATGTTAAGTTTACATCAATAGTATGTATATACAGGGTGGGGCAAAAGTAGAGACAAAAGTTGTTGATGTGGAAAGTAATACAATAATTAATAAATAATGCAAGAATAAACTGTTTTACATACTCACAACTGTAAACCTACTTTTGCTTCACCCTGTATAGCCCAATATAAGGAAATGTTCATGTAGACTTAAAAACAAAATAGCTCACACTCTGAAAGGGCAGCTCATTATCTCAGGGATCTTCGCTCTGATTGAGATCAAATAAGTACCGTTTGGAACAAGTTAGGTTAGTAAAGGCAGTACATTTCTATTCTTTCTTTACATCTTGTTTGATAGCCATACTCTAAAAGACCATTCCTTATCTTCTACCTATGGATAGTAGAGGGAGTATAAAGAAGGTGTCCTTTCCTTCCTCATCCCTGCACAATTTCTCTTAATGTTGGAGAAATGACCACTGTGCTATATAGCTCCTGTCCATCTGGCCCTGGAAGTATGGCATGTTGACAAAAATCATTTCAGGTTCCATCTAAACTTCACAAACTTATAGCAGAACAACTGACGAAAAGGTCATATGGGATATATTCATTTTACACAATGTATTGTGCACCTACACATGCCAGATTGTGCTCTCTGTCAAGCTCCTGCTTGCATGGAGCTGAGAGAATGACAGTAATTGAACAAATAAGTATGTGTTAGAAGTTAGTACATGCTATGGAGAAAAATATAACTGTCAAGACAGATAGGGAATACCCAGGGACCTAGGGAAGAGCTATTTTATCCAGGGCTGACAGGAAAGGTTTTCTAATGTTTATTAGAGAATTACCCATGGAAAGTGAAGAGCCAACCATGACAGTATTTGGAGGAAGAGGATTCCTGGCAGAAAAAATGGAGTCACTGCAGTGGAGGTGGAAGCAAACTTGTCATGTTTAAGGGACAGAAAAGAGGCTGGTGTAGAACAGCAAGCAAGGGGGAAGTAGTAGATAAGGTCTGGGAGGTAGTGAATAGCAGATCACATAGTTGGCCATAGTAAGAAACTGCTGGAACATAGAGAACATAATAACTAAGGAGAAGGAGAATGGTGTTCTAGAGTACAGGTGATTTGTATAGGGGTCCTGGATAGTCCAGCCATTGTGCCTCATAACCTGAGTGTATACAAGTTGGGTAGGGCCCTCATTTGGTAAAATGCTACTGTTGTAATTGAAGTTAGTATGATATGGAAACCTTAGTAAAGAAAATAAAGCTGAGCTACTAACTCTTTATTAGCTAAAGAGCCAAAAATGGGTAATTGTGCCCATCACATTTGTTCCTCAGAAAGGTGTGGGGTACTCGAGTGTCTAGCAGTGGGATGTTTCAATTCCATTCATACTTGCCAAAAATTCTCTGCCTGTAGGCAATGTCTTTGCTGATTTTACACTCAGTGATGAATAGTTTAGAATTTTGAACTGCATGGTTTTAAGTACTTCTGTGTTAAAAGTATTTTTTGGTGGCCCTCAGTTTTATGTTCATGCAATTGATAGGTTTCCTCTTATAATTCTGTATGAAAATTTTGTTTGATACAGGTTAAAAAGTTGTGTTGCACAGTGCCTGTTTCATAATCGGAGGCAGAAAGGGACCGTGGGAAAATAAAAGCAGTTGACCAATCAGGAGGAATGAGATTGTATTTACTTTTTACCTTTTAATTTTGTGTTAGAAACATTTTTGTAATTTCTTAAAGATAGAGTTGATTGCTGTAAATGGATTGCAGCCCTTTACCATTATTTTACTATCATAACTCAGTCCTATGTTTTGTAAAAAGTATGTTACAGTTTCTGTCATGTGGGAGTTTACATGATATGAGAAATGACATCAATGAGAGCAGACATACACATGTTGTTTTATCAACATTGGACCATGTAACCAGGACTGACAACATACAGGGCTTGGAGGGACTTGATAGCTATTTGTAGTAGGTATTGTCCAGGTTTGTATTACTACAACCACCTGAGACTTTATACCTAATACTTATTATGACCACATCTGACTTTCCACTACTTAGTTATGCATTTGGGTTAACATTCATACTTTTTTTAGCCAGGGACCCACCTGCAGAAAAGAATTTTGGTTTTGTCATTTATAGTTCAGTTTAACTGGACCGGATTTCCTTACCACCTCTGGCTGAAACTGACTGAGAGAATGAGTTTCACTTGTGGGGAGGAGAAATTAGTAATTTGGGAACATAGAATGTTTGTGGAGGAGGGCCAGGTTTGCCTGTTGGCATCCTCCTCTGAAGCACGAACTCTGCACTGACAGAGGGAGTGAGAGTTGGCACATCATGAAAAAGGTGACTCCCTTGGAATGAGATACCTTGGGATCTGAGAAAGATGTAAAAATAGGTAAGAAAAAATGTAGGGGATTTCCAGGGTATCATTGAATGTCTGGTCTCGTAAGCCCAGGTGTCCTTGTATACCTTTTCCCCTCACTTCTTTCTGGCATCCCCAATATCCTTCCATGTTTCCTGGGAGATGAGGGCTTTTGCTTCTGACTTAGTGAACAAGGAATTCAGGAATGGGCGTTTAAGACACCATCTTCTCCAAATCTTCCAGCATACATTGCTCTCAACTGAGCCCTACTCTCTAGGTGTAATTTAGAGAACTTGACGATAAGGTCCATTTTCTACCAGTCTCTGACTTTTAGCTTTAAGGAAAACCCATCTATTGCCCATGAAATGATGTCTTCTGTTTGGTCTTTCTGGTCATGTCTGATGGTCTGCTGGGGTTTGAGCCATTTTGCCCATGTGCCTGGGGATTCCCCCCTCTTTTTCCCCGTATAAGTAGACAATTTGCTGCCTGCGTTCTAAAACCTTGATATTTCTGCCTTGACGGGAGTCTATTCTGAACGATTATGTGGTGGCTGGGTACTGCAAAATGAGTCAGTTCCTGCAGTTTGGTTACAAGTTCTCAAAAAGTATTTCAGAATGTGGATGTGGTCAGCATAGTCATTTTCCAGGCATCTAAAAGGAAACCCACATCAACTGTAACAATTGAGCTGTGAACCTATGGCCCTGCTTTTCCTCAAAGGAAAGCCTGTATGTAGCTCCCCTAGAATCTAGCCTGCTCTGCAGATCTTTAGTAGAATTCATCTTCATGCTTGGAAATCACATCTTAGCTGTTAGTATTTGCAAAAAAAAAAAAAAAGCAATAGAGGTTTTTGCATTTGCCAGTTTTAGAACATGGACACAAATTTGAGAAATTATTTTTGTAAAATGGAATCTGTGGGATTAGACTATAATTAGCACAAAATGTGAATTGTGGCTTATGGACAGAAACTTTGGTGATTTTTGCTAATGCACTGAGGAACAACTAAACTAAGGTAGTTTAGGTACCAATAGAATACATGGAAATAAGACTTTGTTTACTAATTAAATTCTGAACCTATGTAGACTTAGCAACAATACTGATTACAAATAGCTAAATCCTTTTTAAGCTTTTAAAAATTTCAAGTTTGTCAACATTTAGAGAATATTTTAGTTCAGCATACATTTTAGAAAGTAATCATTGTGAAGTTTTTGTCCTTGGGTACTCATGAATTATATAAAATTTTGAATTTTTAGTTAATGTCTTGTACTACCCATTGTGACTGGAATTTTCAATAAGAAAACAAGAGAAAAATGGTCAAATTGTTTGAGCAGATACATCACCAAAGAAGATATACATACAAATGGCAAACACATGGAAAGATGCTCAGCATCATTAATCATTAGAGAAATGCAAATCAATATGACAGTCAAATACCACTACACAACTACTTTCACGGTTACAATTAAAAAGGCCAACCATACCAAGTGTTGACAAATTGGTGAAGAATCTGGGACTCTGAATACATTTAGGTAGAAATGTAAAATAGTACAAACATTTTGGAAGACAATTTGGAAGTTTCTTAAAATGTTACATATACACTGACCATATGATCCAGATATTTCATCCTAGAGCAAAGAAAGCATAAGTCTCCACAAAAACTCGTAATAAATATTTACAGCAGTTTTATCAGTAATAGCTAAAAACTGGAAACAATCCTAATAATGTTCATCAACAGGTAAATGGATCAACAAATTGTGGTATATTCATATGATGGATACTACTCAATAATGAGGAGTGAGTTACTGATACTGAAAACAACATGGATGACCCCACACTAAGTGAAAGAAGCCAGGCCCAAAGAAAATTACATACTGAATGTTTCCATTTATATAAAATTCTTTGAAAATGCAAAGAAATCTATGGTAGAAAGCAGATCAGTGGTTGCTTGAGGGTGGGGGAGGTAAGGGTGTTAAGTGGGAGTGGTTACAAAAGAGCACGAGGAAACTTTGGGGCAGGTGGATAATTTCACTATCTTGTATCTTGATTGTGGTGATGGTTTCATGGGTGCATATACCTATCAAAACATAACAAACTGTACCCTTTAAATATGTGCAGTTCATTGTGTGTTAGTTATTCCTCAATTTAAAAAATACGTCAAAAATGAGCAGTCATTGTTATAGCAGATAGGTTTTTAAATGCCATTTTTTGGCAAAAAACAAACAAAAAAACAAAAAAACAAAACAACTACCCAACTTAGCATAGGAGAGAAAAACCTGATTAATGGTTTGGGTATTAAAATGTAACTTTCTAGTATAGATAAGAAAACAAAGTTAGACTGCAAATATAAATGTGATAACTTTAGTTACTCCTGTTTATAAGGTGTTGAAATAAGTGGTTCAGGAAATATCTTGTCCAGCACTGTGGGGCCAGCTGTCTCTATAGTTTATAAGTATTTGCACTTAAATACAACTATTGTAGCACTCATAGGGCTAAAGCATATAAAGTGGGGCTCAGTTTGCAAAGATAAGACGTGAAAATACAACCTTCAGAGTATACCATTATTAAGGTAATAAATCTATTTGCAGAATGCATGAAAAGTAATAAAATACTTTCATAAACCTCATTTTGTATGATTATCTTAATGATACCACTATTGGTAAGATCAGTATTATCCACATATGCTAGGGGAACAACCTGAAACCCAGAGAAGCCAAGCTCTTTGGCTGGATCACATTGTCCCTCTCTTCTTGGGCAGAGGTCACTGTACTCCCTTCTATACTTGCTGCTTCCTTCAAGTCATGTCATTGAGTATTTGGCCAGGATTCTTTGCTCACCAATTTGTAAGGCAGTTACTGGGGTCACTTCTATTTGTATACAAGTTGTTTATGACAATGATCCCCTCTAATCATGTTCACCCATCTGTAAGTGAATAACATCCACAGGTTTCACAAAGTTGTAAGGGCCAAAGATTCATTCATATGGGAAAGAGTTGTGGTAGCTGGACAGCACCATATCCACAGTGGGTTTTGATATTTACCATGTGATTTCCCTCATTGGGCCTGATTACTGATGGCATGGGATTGAGTCCTTTGTGAAACCAACATGGAAACATGAGATTTAATTCCATGGTTGCTCCATCATTTCTATCAAGATTGTTCAGTTTCATAATAAATGAAATCTTGTATACTATATTATTTAAAATTTTTCTTTAAATGACTAAACAGTCATTTGGGTCTGAATGACTGAAATCGGTGGTTTTGAAAGGAGACAAAACTGAGATAAAGGTAGGTGCCATTAGGTTTTGCTTAGCCAAGAAGGTTGCCCCATGCCTGGCACCCCTTTCCTCCTTAGCTATGTTAACTGACATCCCTCCTGCTTTGTTGTTGTCTTAAGGATGCCTCTTTCTTTTTACATTACTGCTTTGGAGGTAGCTCCCTAAGGAGAATTCTTGACTGTTCTGTTGCCACCCAAACTTCTCCCCAGCATATATGATAAACTGTGCGGGAACCAGTATAGCCTTTAGTACTCTCTAGGATGGCAATTAACAGAACACATTTTTGGGAGACAGAAAAAATGTTTTACATTTCAATAATTTCAGAAAAATCTATGCTGAGCAACATTAAATAAGTTTGTACAGGATTTCCAATTACCCTTTACATTAATTTTTGTATTAAAAATTCATGAGAAACATGTGAACCATCTCTTGGTTATACCCCAAAAACACACTTTAGGAAATACTGTTTGTAACCTGATATTTGTTATGTTGGTAAAATGACAAATTTTCCTAAGAGCCTTCTGTATGTTCCTACTGGCACATCTAAAATTTGACTTGTTTTCTTGACTGGATCTTGAAAGTTCCAGTTTCTAAACTTTTTTTTCATGCTCTTAAAATTTATTCAGGTTTATTCTAAACTTGGGAAATCGGGATATATATTAATATGAGAGCATGAAGAGTGTAAAGTTTTGTTTAAGGATAAAACTCAATAGAGGGAATTTATATATTTTTGTTTTATTTTATTATTTTTTTACCAAATCCTCTGGGTTCTGCTCTTTTAAGAACCTCTATTTATTCCATCCATAATTTCATGTCCTATCCTGGCTTCTGCAAGGGCAGATATGAAAGAAAAGTGATGATGTACACAACAGCTCTTTCCTGTCAGCATAGGGTTTGTGTTAACTATTTGTGATCTCAATAGTAGGATAAGTTTGACCTCTGAGCATGAAAAGAATTATTGTATGTTTGGTATTTTTTTTTACAGTTTGTTTCTCAGACCATGGAAGTGTAATAATCACAAGAGATAATGTCAGAATGAATAATAATTGTCAGTGAGAAACTTGAGTAGTTCAATGACATTACCTACCAGCTAGGAATGGAAGACAGGAGAACAAACATGGGATTTATAGGCATTGAGTCAAGAAGCGGACCAGGTGATTCTGGAGTTAAAGTGAACTGAGTTTATTTTTGGCTTGTGACATCTACATAGGATTGTAAAGCCAAACCAGAGTCTGGATATCCCAGTTGTGGTTTGGATTGCTCATCAGGCTCTGAGGTTCACTGCTTATCTAGCATTGCCAACTTACATCTAGTATGTTCTCATTAGAAGTTGAAGGTTCCCTTTCATTTTTGAGTTCCTTATGCCTTGGCATTTTCTTGAAATGAGAGGGTGTTGCTAAGTTATTTTTTTACTGAAAATTACTTCTACAGCACACTGCCATTCATGCTTCCTCAGATTATCCCTGCCGCGCGCGCGCACACACACACACACACACACACACACACACACACATTCTCTTGTCTTCTTTGAGCCAGACCTTTCAAGGTTATACTAACCTTTAGTGCCAAGTACCTTTCCTGACCTCTTTCTCCACTCATAGAGGAACCAGATTTCCCTGTGTTACTTACCATCAATATAAACAGCAGTTTTGTTTCTGTTATTTCCCCTTTCCAACCTAGTGATAAAGATTGCCACTTCTGCTCCCCGACCCTGCACAGGAAGAAATACTTCCTTCCTCAATTTCTTGACTTTGCCCAGGCCTATGAATATCTTCTCTTGCTCTCAGACTCCGGATGCTTACCTTTTACCTTTTTTTTTTACTCCCAAGACCTACTCTTCCTTCATCCTTCCTCTCCTAAGTTTCTGGTTTTCTCCATCCAATAAATTTCCTTTCTACCTAGTTATAGCAGCTGACCATGAAGCTGCTGCCTCATGAGTGCCTCAGTGTCATGAGTAGGTGTTGGCCTTTTCTTACACTCTTTTTCTCCTTGGCCCTCTTGACTGACACCTCTCCTCCTTCCTCTTTGCCACTTTATATTGCCCTCCCTCTTCAGTATCCCTCTTTCTTTTTACATTCTGTGACCATCTCAAAAATCCATCTCCAATTGTAAGTTGAGAGCTTGATTTTCAATAATTTTAATTTCATTTTTTAATTATATTGATAGTGTTTCTCTAAAAACCATCAAAACCCTCTACTGTGGACATAGATATATTCTAGGATCAACTAATGAGAGCAGATGGGGGGAGAAAATGCTGTTTTCACATCTTTCAGTGTCCCTTGCTTTGTACTGAATATTAACACCCAAACACTTGATACCCTTAGGACTAGTTGAAGAACTGATCAGACATCTGTCTACTCAGTGGCGACCACTCTGGGAACAGATACTTTCTGTGTAGGCTAGGACTTCATGCTGCTGTCCTCTCACTCTCTGGAAGTTTAAACATATCCAGTCCCCCTTTTCCTCCTTCATTTAACATATTAGAGCAATTTTCCTTTATAAATCTCAATTAACTTTCCAATTTTCTCTTTGTTATATAAATAGAATCGACATTTTCATCTACTTCCCCTTCGCTGAGTGAATGTCTTTTGTTTGTTATAGCCTCTAGGTCATCATGTTACATCATAAAGGATGAAATATACATTTGGCCCTCCATCATTTCAAATCATTTTTGTTAGTCCCTTCAAATCTCCACATCTATCTTTTCTTTTTTTATTTTTTCTTGGATTTATTGGGGTTACATTGATTAATAAAATTATAGGTTTCAGGTGTACAATTCTATAATGTATCATTTGTATATTGTATTGTGTATTCACTACCCCAAATCATACTTATCTTTCCACAGTCTTACCTTCTATTCTTTAGTGGTATGAGACACTTACAGAAACCACATAATTTAAAAAATCAACATACCACCACAGATCTCATAGTAATGGAATCCCAATGTTAGCTTCTGGCAGTCATCTATGATATTTAGAAGATGCTTCACTTAATTACAATATAGTTCATTTTATAACCATCACAAGCAAAAGGAATTACAACATATGGATGTTCCTTTTGTTCTTCTACCCAGTTTCTTATCCCTCCCCATGCAATTACCTGTTAAATTTCTCAATTTTTTTTCAATTCACCAGAATAGATCTTGTTTACTTCTTCTATAGAATTGAGGGCAGTTAAGATAGCCTTTCTGAGTCTCAAGGACTCTTCTGTGCAACAAGGTTATACATGTGCTGCAGGGATTATATAGAAACATTCACTCTAAATTGGTACTTTCTGTAGCTCATACTTTGTTAAGAAAATATACTCCTTTATAAATAGCTTGATTTTATAATCACTCATGAATCTTATAGAAAGATACTATAAAACTAAGGTGGGAATCAAGTAATGTTTAAAGGATAAAGAAATAAGAATTTTCCTGAAGTGGAGATACCATTTCACTGTTTTTGGTTGTTTTTTGAAGTGTTTTTTTTTTATCAGTACAGGTGCCATACACTTCACTCAGATTTCTTTCTTTGACAAATACTTACTAAAAGATTACTGTGATCCAGTATACTGTGCTAGTATCTGGAGAATCTGAAAAGATTAGGACTCAATCCCTACCGTCAATGAGCTCACATTCAGGGAGACACATTTCTAAACAAATAATTAAAGGGCAGTTTGGCTTATGTTTTCAGCTGAGACACACAGACTCGGTGATGAGGGAGCTGGCCCTGAGTAGCATGCAGCTAACTTTCTGGAGGACTCCAGGAAGGTCCCTTAGAATTCTAGAAGAGTCTCTGAGCTGGGCTCAAAAGAGGGGGGGAGAAGGCTGGGCAAGCAGTGTGCAGAGGCCAAATATTTATTTGTTCCTCTTTCAGTTCATCTGAGTTGAGTGAAACTTGATAGGAAGACTCAAGGAAGACCAAATGAAGAATTTTGTGCCATGAGAACATTGTATGACAACAGTTCTTTATAGTGGCAAAAGCAGAGTCTTGGTGGAGATTTGATTATAAATGAAACCTGCAATATTATGTGTATATGATGTTGATGCCTTTAGAAAGTAGCACAAGGCTTAAAAAGGAGACCAAATTTAGAAAGACTCAAGTAATAGTCAAGAATAGTAATGGGTTAATTGAAATTTAAATAAAAGTTTAAGTCAGGAATTCTTGGGGAAACTGACTGTTTTTTTAAATTATTTTCAGGTTCAGAAAACAGTCACCTTATTTTAATACTCTTTATTTTCAGTTATTAATGCACACTACAGACATTATTTGAAGAGAATGCCTTAAGGGTTTCTTTCAGAGAGAGGGAGAGTGACAAGGAGATATTTGCAAGTGAATTTAGTGTAATTAATTTCTGGAATTTGTCCATCCATAAGAAAGGCTGTAATTTAGGTAAAAACTATCCTTTCTCTTTGAGTGTTTTTAATGAGTAAAATGATTCACTTTTTCATCTAATTCCTGTTTTGAAAAAAAGTTGGTTTTTATTGAGAAGGATTAAAGGCATGCAAGTGATTGCTAAATATTATTTTTCAAAAACTAGTCTGAGTATGCCTTTATGGCTGTGAGCAGTTTCACCTTTAAAAACTTGTTTTAGGATCTTGTGCCAATCCCATCCCTTCCCAGGCCTGTTAAGACAAAAATTATTTCACAAAAAAAATTCTTTTTAAAAAATATTTTTAGCAGGAACATCTCAGAAATGTTCACCTGAGCCTTCAAGTTGAGTTGCAAAGCAATTTACTAAACACAGTGATGTGAGAATCAAGTGACCATCAGCTGATGTAAATGTTTTTGGTCACTGTAGTCACAGGATCTCAGGTATGTAAGAGTTGGATGGGCTGCAACCACGTGCTGGTTATAGAGAGACACTGGCTCAAATACTCTGACATACACAAAAGGAATTAAAGTTCACAAAAACATACTTTAATTAGAAACCTGTATCTAAGCCCTGGCTGGCATAGCTCAGTGGATTGAGCGCGGGCTGGGAACCAAAGTGTCCCAGGTTCGATTCCCAGCCAGGGTACATTCTTGGGTTGCACGCCAGAACCCCCAGCAATTGTACATTGATGTTTCTCTCTCTCTCTCTCTCTCTCTCTCTCTCTCTCTCTCTCTCTCTCGTCCCTTCCTTCTCTAAAAATAAATAAATAAAATCTTTAAAAAAAGACACAACATTTAAAAAAAAAGAAACCTGTATCTGAAAGATTAGTTTTTCCTCTGGCATATTTCACCCCATGGAAACCTGTGTGTATATGTGTGCATTATTTCCCGGACTATAGAGTTAAGCAATTTTATTCAGGTAAAACTGATATACAAAGAATTGTACACATTGAATGTGCACAATTTGATGAATTTGGGCATATGCAAATACCCATGATACCATCACCACAACCAAGGTAATAGACATATCCAACACATCTCAGAGTGTCCTTGTGTTTGTGTGTTAAAGAACACTTAACATGAGATTGTCCTGTCAGAGGCAGTTTTTATTCATTTCTAAAGTAAACACTGACTTTGTTGGAATAGCAAAGTGGTATGTGTTCTTTCAAATCCACAAATATGTTTTAGAAGCTGACTGTGTTTGTATTTAGTGACATAAGGCCCCTGGTACATAAACTAAAATGTGAGATATCATGAGTGGGGGTTGGAAGGGATATCTGGAATCAAACATTACAATTTGACTTGGTGAAGTTAACATTCTAACAATGCTATCAAATTGTTTATCTCTCTTCATTTACTTCCACATACAGTGTTTGGGGCCAAAATTTCTTTTCAAAAACTGTAATTTTTAAAGTTTGGTATATGAAGCAACATTTCTTTCATTTTAAGTTTGAGAACACCATTTTATATCAATCACCTTGGCTTTAAGTATCATTGCATTTCTTTACTTCTTGGTTTGTCGGTTTATAGGTCACCCCTGTTCTAATTCTGGATGGTAGAAGCTCTTCAGATTCTTAGTTAACATTTCAAGAAATGGTCTTTATCCCAGTTCCAATTGGTTTTCCAACAACAGGTAGCAGGCTTAAATTTTAATCAGTGTTTTCCTCCCTTTTTAAACTCTTTCCCATTATGCATACATCAAATAAATGGCCTTAAGTCAAAATGGACACAGTTTATTTTGTTTATTGTTTTTCTTTTGTTTGTTTGCACTGTGAGTGGGACTTGATTAGTGAGTACTGGGTTATAGCTTTATCACCTGTTCTTGTGGCTTAATTGTCTTAATTGTTAGGTAATAAAACTATATACCGTAGTTTTCAGTGCATAATACGCACCTAGGTTTTAGAGGAAGGAAATAGGAAAAAAATGTTGAAGTACAAAATGTGGTAAAACATTTAATAACATAAAACATAATATTTCACCAATGTAAATGTAAATAGAATTCAACAGCAGCATTAACAACCATTATTCCTTCCAAATTTGGGTGGGGGTGGGGGAGAGAAAAGTATGTCTTACAGTCTGAAACATATGGTAATGTTGACATTTTTACTTAGGTCCTGTTTCTTTGACTTTTTTTCATAATCTTTGAAACTCTATCATTGACTAATATTCTATGCTATAGTATATGCCACATATATTCTATTGTCTATATTTTAATAAACATTAAAATATGTATTATTGATGTGGTTGACATTAATCTGTAGAGTAAGTAACCTTTAATAAAATTTTATTATCCCTTTTCCTTTCTGTATTGCTTAGATAAATTTAAAAGTGGGGAAAACCCATCTTCATAGTTCTTCAGACTTAGGAAGATTTGTGGGTAGATAGGGCAGACTTTGAGCATTAATAATACCATTCTTCTAATCTAAATATAGAACAAAATTTATAAAAGAGAATCCTTTGGATGTTGGCATTAAAACTAACCAAACTACACCTTTGCTTCATTTTAGTTGTTAGTCTATTTTGTAAAGAGTTATGAACAACATTTAGCTTTAGTGGTTTATGAAATGTAAATTTGTGATCTATAAATGCTTGATTCTGAGGATAAGTTGCAGTTAAACTTATATGTTTTATTTTCTTTTGTTTTTACCACTTTGGTACATATGCGCTGGGTTTTAGGCAATGCCACTTTATATGTCATAGATGGAATTGTTTTTAACTTATTTCAAAAGGAAAAAAATTAACAATCAAAAACCTACTTACCTTGTAAATTTCACCATTCTCCTCCCAGAAGAGCTAACTTCCTGGTGAAACAGTATTACTACAACTTAGTAAGTGGGTTCCTTCTTAAAATTAGACATCTGTGATTACACACTTTAAAACATTCCCTCAAAATTAATATATTTATAGCTCTCAGAAAGTTGGACATTTTTTCAAATCACTAGCACATTTTATTTTCAAAACACCACTTTCGGGGGCAATAAATATCATTCACTCTGCGGTCCAGCTATATGTCCAGTCAAATTGTACTAACTTAAAGCCCTAGGTATAGTCTTTCTTCCAATTGAAGATAATTTCCCTAAATCTTTTCTAAGTGATAGCCAAAGCATTTTAAATTCATGATAGTAGGATTTTAAAACATGTACTTGGAGCCAAATTGCATAGTCATTTACTATCTAGAATAATTCTAAAAGTCAAACAATAATGGGCCACTGTGATCATGTGCTAATATAAAAATGCCTTCTTCATGACACCAGGCATTTTCCTGCTTCAAGGGTTCCTTCTGACTCTTGCTCTGTCTCAGTGATATTTTAAAGTATATTTTATTAATTATGCTATTACAGTTTTCCCAATTTTCCCCCTTTATCCCCCCTCCACCATGCACCCCCAAACCCCCAGCATTCTCCCCCTAGCTTATGTCCATTGGTTGTATGTGTAAGTTCTTTCACATCTGTTTCCTATACCATTTTTGACCTCCATGTCTATTTAATGCCTACCAATTATGCTTCTTCCCTGTACCTTTCCCCCCTGTTTGTCCCTTCCCCTCCCCACTGAAAACCCTCCATGTGGTGTCTATTACTCTGATTCTGTTCCTGTTCTAGTTGTTTGCTTAGTTTATGTTTTCATTGTTTTTCTTTTAGTTTTTTAGGTTCATTTGTTGATAGTTGTGAATTTGTTGTCATTTTACTGTTCATACTTTTTGATCTTCTTTTTGTTACATGAGTCCCTTTAACATTTCATATAATAACATTTCATATGATGAACTCCTTTAACTTGTCCTTATCTGGGAAGCACTTTATCTGCCCTTCCATTTTAAATGATAGCTTTGCTTGATAGAGTAATCTTGGATATAGGTCCTTGCCTTTCCTGACTTGGAATACTTCTTTCCAGCCCCTTCTTGCCTGCAAGGTTTCTTTTGAGAAATCAGCTGATAAGCCTTATGGGCACTCCTTTGTAGGTAATCCTTTCCTTTCCTCTTGCTGCTTTTAAGATTCTCTCTTTGTCTTTAATCTTGGGTGACTTAATGATGATGTGCCTTGGTGTGTTCCTCTTTGGGTCCAACTTCTTTGAGACTCTCTGGGCTTCCTGGACTTCCTGGAAGTCTTACTTCCTTTGCCAGATTGGGGAAGTTTTCCTTCAATATATGTTGAAATAAGTTTTGTATTTCTTGCTCTTGTTCTCCTTTCAGCACCCCTATAATTCAGATATTAGAATGTTTCAAGTTGTCCCACAGGTTCAAAAGTCTCTCTTCATTTTTTTTTATTCTTTTTCCTTCATTCTGTTCCAGTTGGATATTTATTTCTTGCTTTTGTTCCAAACCATTGCTTTGAGTCCTGGTTTCCTTCCTGTCACTGCTGGTTCCCTGAATATTTTGCTTTATTTTATTTTGGGAATCTTTAATTTTTTCTTTCATTTTTCAACTGAGCTCAATCAGTTCTGTTGATTACCAGGGCTTTAAATTTTGCATCAGATAGGTTGGCTAGCTCCTTATCACTTAGCTCTCTTTCTGAAGCTTTGCTTCTATTCTTTCATTTGGGCCCTATTTCTTTGTCTCTAAACATCTGTTAAGTTGTAAGGGGGTGCGGCCTTAGGTATTCACCAGGGCAGGGCAACCCTCCTTTCTGAGCTGAGGCAGCACTGCCTGTGGGGGAGGGGCCAGAGGGGGAACAATGCAGCTCCCCTGCTGGTCTCTAACTCAACTTTCTAATGAACTATCCTGTGAGACTGGGATTTTCTCCCACCTTGGCAACTGCCATAGTCCTCAGCCAGTTCTGAATCTCAGTTTCCCCTTGAGTCAGCCCTCCCCTCACAGCCCACCACCTTGCCACAGCCAGCCCCACTTTCATGGTCCACCACCTTGCCCTGGGTTCTCTCCCTCCGCTTCCTTACCAGTCAGGTTGTTCTGTTTGACTGTTTCTTTAATTCTGTGGTTGTTGGAATTCCATGCAGTTTGATATTCTGGCACTTCTGGTTGTTTATTGCTTTTAGATTGGTTGTTATCCTCCTTTTGGTTGTGTGAGGAAGCAAAGGGTTTCTACCTACACCTTCCATCTTGGCCAGAACTAGCCATGTTCTTTCTAACTCTGGGTTTACACTTAGTACAATTCATTGGGTTTCAGTACCACACTAAATTTTAGAAAATTTTCATCACCCCCAAGAGAAAGTCTATACCCATTAGCAGTCTATCTCCCTTCTCTTAACCTCTACCCTCCCAGCCCCAGGCAACCACTAATTTATTTTTTGTCTCTAAGAATTTGTCTATTCTGAACAGTTCATATAAATAGCATCATGTGCATAGTCCTTTGCCTTCAAGGGATCTGCTTAAATGTTACACCCACAGTGAGGCTTTTCCTGATTACTTTATGAAAAATAGCAATCCTCTTCCCTGTTGTACTACTCAATGAAATGGACACACATATCTATTGATTTTTTTCTGTCTTTCTGTACCCACAAGTTAAGTTTTACATTCTTAGTTCCATGAGTGGAGGGACTTCATTTAGTGTCACATCCCTAATGAGTGGCATAAAATATGGAAAAGGCACTTTAGGAGGCATTTTGAGGGTGGCTGAGTGAATGAAGGAATAACTTGAAGCAGACAACTAGCTTTAAACTTTTTTTATAGCTACATTGTATTATGAGAGGTAAACCTAGAATCAACATACTGGTGATTTGCTGCTTTGAATACCTTTTAAACATCTTTTGTCAGTTTTTTTTGTTATTTTAGATCTTCAGTAGATTATAACTGTATCATAAATTTATACAAGGAAACAATATTTTTACTGCAAGTTATTTTACATATGTTTATCATTGCTACATTACCCAAGTTAAACTGGCATAAAGCAAACAAAGATGCTCCAAGGCCACAACAGAATGGTGAATTGGGGTTTTTTTTTTTTTTTTTGCTTGCTTTTTTGTTTCTCATATATAAGATATTTTACTGCAAAACATGCCAAGGAATCAACTGCAGATTTTCTCACTACTACTAATGAATGCTAGAAGGGCAGGACTATTAATCTTTTTTTTATTTGCTGCTGGAGCTCCAGTACCTGAGAGATCAATACTCAATCAATACCTGTTGAGTAAGTAAATAAATCTAGAAGGTTTTTTTAAAGTGTATATATGAGATTATGGTTAGAATGCTAATAAGTAAAATATGCAGTTGACTCGCTTGATACCATTTTCACCTAAGTTTCTAGGACTAATGTTTTCTCTTTCCTTCCACAGAGCTCCTGTCCAGAATCCTGCTGATCATTTAGCTGCTGGAATGTATAGGTACTCTCAATGGCTCAGTAGCCAGTGTAGATCCTGTCTTTTGTAATCAGTAGCTACATCTGGCTACTGGGTCTCTGATGGTATCTTCTAGCTTCTGTTACACTATCCTGAACCAAGGCTACTGTAAAACTTCCTTGATTTACACACACAGAGTTAAGTTATGAGGTAATAAGTCTTCCATTGTTAGCCAGAAGGTGGGGACCATGAAGGTTTTTATGAATTATGTGGTATATTTGTTTTTTTAATTGTTGTTCAACTACACTCATCCTTATTATACTTGATTTCATTACCACAATGGGAAGAAATCTGGATATTTTATCCAGATTGATTTTCTCTCCCCCCACCTCTTCCCTCTGTGGAAGGTATTATTTGGTCACAAAACCATTTCATTCTCTGTATAAATCAATAATTTGGTAACAAAACTATATCCCTACCTATTTACCTGTCTATCTTATTCACCTATCTATCCATCCATCCATCCATGCAACCATCTTTTCATCTCTGGACTTTTAAATGGCATTCTCATAATAACATGACGATTAAATAATTACAGTTGGATGGTACGACAGTATAAGGAAATTTCACTTGCAGGAGATAAGTCCTAACAGTGCATTCTGACTTGCAGTTGTCTTTTCCCTATGGTAAAGAGGATAAATACCAGAAGCAGCAGGCAACTCTGTTGAAATCTTATATGGGGAAGACTTTCAGGTCCAACATCCAGGTCTGGGGCATGAACCTGGCATACAATGTAGATTTCTGTGTTTGTTGAGCAACAGCTACATTGTCTGCTGGGTTTCAGGCTACCTGGAAACATGTTCTCCATGCCTGTCTTACCAGTGTTTGTTTACCTGTATTGTTTGGGAATAACTTTTCCAGGAGGCATAAATCAGTGGGCTTCATCATTGGACAGGGTGCACAGAAATGACACCGTGAAAACATTGTTATGTTACCTAAGATGATCTCACAGAGCAGCCTAGGAAATGGAATGAGTGAGAAAGTGTAATGTCATCATTTATTCTCTCTGCCTCAACACTTAAAGATCGATCATTTACACATGTATATTAATCATTACTTGGTTTCTTTTCATAATAATTATCAGAAGGCATAACACATAATCACACTGCCCTACTACCCTACCATTCCTCTTCATTTTGACTTCTTGTCCACCTGTAGGAACCTGGTTTATTTTTGTTATCCCTTTACCACAGCCCTGTAACATTTGTGAATGACTCTCAGTCTTATCAGAATCTGTATCTCTCACTATGCCCCAACATCCTACCCCAGCATTTGTTCCCTGTAGTAACTCTGGAATTTAGATAAGCTGGACTTTTTAAAAAAAACTATTATTTCTTATGAAGCTGGAAGAAGAGCAGCTTTCTTATGGAATGACAGATAACTTATAAAGGTAAAATACCAGCTTGCAGGAGAAAGGAAGAAGAGAATGGAAATAGCTTCTGGAAAACCACTTTTGCATTATGTTTTGTTCTTCTGCCCCTGGTAAATATTATTTAATTCCTTAAACATTAAAAAAGCAATTTAAAATATTAAATTCCCAATAATAAAGCAATATAACTTTTTAGGAAGAAGTTATAAGCCCTTGGTTATATGAATTAGATTTTAGTAGGAAATCATGTATTTTAATTAGTATGAAATAACAGATTTAAAGCAGAAAATGAATGAATATAAGAAATGCAAAGATAAATGTCTGTATGTACAAGCCAGACACACAAAAACTCATAGACACAGACAACAGTATGGTGATTAACAGAGAAAAAGGAGTGGAGGATAGTGAAGGGTAGACAGGGTAGAGAATATGGTAACATGGGGAAATTTGACTTTGGGTGGTGGGCACACAGTGAAATGTACAGATCATGTATAATGGAATTCTGTACTTGAAACCTGTATGATCTTATTAACTAATGTCACACAAATTTAATAAAGGTAAAAATATACAGATGTAATATTTAATTTTAGTGATATAGTTAATGCATTTTTGTCATCCCATGCTGAATTCAGTAAAAATAAAGCTAATGTCTTGGAGCTTTTAGAAGATTGTGTTTCTTTGTGTGTGTGTGTGTGTGTGTGTGTGTGTGTGTGTGTGAGAGAGAGAGAGAGAGAGATACTTGGTTTTCTATTCACCAATCAGTTCCATCATCTATTCTGTACCTAAACCACTGGCCTTTGTGCACTGGGAAGAGAAGGTCATTCCACTTGAAATATTTGACAACCTTTGAAAAATGATAAAGGTCTTTGTGCAGCATGCGTATGTTTAATACATCATAATTTTCAAAGAGACACTTTCTCCCATCTCTACTCCTATATTTGTGATGTTCTTTGAGTTGTTTTGTCATTAAACAAGACAGTGTTGACAATAAGGCCGGATGTGAAAAACTCCCTAGTTACATGGTAAGATTTTCACTTCCCTTTCAAGTCTGATGCACTAGTAATGTTTCCACTTTGAAACAATTTCAGGTTTTGAGAAAGTTAGCACAATACTAAGACACTGCTAATAGAAGTTTAATATGGTGCAGCTGTTTTGGAAACATTTGGCAGTTACTCAAAAAATTAAAAGTTCTCACATGATTGAGCACTTTCACTAGAGGTATATATGTAAAAGAATTGAAAACGGGTACTTGCACATATATACACATGTTCACAGCAGCACCGTTTCCATTCATAATAGCCCAAAGTAAAAACAACCCAAATGCCCATCATCTATCTGATGAATGGATAAACAAAATTGGTATATCCATACAGTAGAATATTATTCAGCCATGAAAAGGAATGAAGTATTGATAACATGCTACAATTCGGATGAATCTTGAAAATATTATATTTAAGTGAAAGAAGCCATAAACAACAGGCCACATATTGTATAATCAGTTTGTATGAAATGTGCACAAAAGGCAAGTCTAGAGACCTGGATGAATGGTTGCCAGGGGCTATGGGAAGGGGTGTGGAGAGTGACTGCTTATAGGTATAGGGTTTCTCTTTGAGGTAATGAAAATGTTCTGGAATCAATATTCTGGTGATGGTTTCACAACTTTGTGAATATACTAAATACCACTGAATTGTACAAATTAATCGGGTGAATTTTATGGTATGTGAATTACATATCAAAAATAGTATGGAGTACTCACACGGTGTTAATTACCCAAGTGTTACCTTATGAAACATCACTATAAAAATTAGGATTGATATGATACTGTAATCAACACCTTACTCAGATCTCACTGCTTGTCTTACTATTGTCTTATTTCTGGTTCAAGTTCCAATCTAAAAACCCATATCTCTAGTCTCCTTTAATCCAGAACAGCTCCTCAGCCTCCTTTTGTCTTTCTTGAATTTGACACTTTTGGAATACAAGGCAGTTATTTTGTAGAATGTCCTTCAATTTGGATTTCTCTAATGGTTCTGCTTAAAATTGGGTTACACTTGAGTTGATAAAAACAGTAAAGAAGTCGTATGTACTTCTTAATTCATCATATCAGTATGGATTATCCTACTAGTAATAGTTATCCTACTACTTTTCTGCTTCTAAGTAGTAGTTATTCTACTACTAGTGAGGATAACTTTGATCATTTGGTTAAGTGGGTGTCTCAAGTTGGCTATTTATATTTTTCTATTAAATTTTTTAGCATCACCCCTTATTCCTAGTTTTCTTTATTCCCAACCAAAAATTACCTGTTTAGTATAGGTCATTTAATTTTTATATGTTCTTGAAAAATATATCTTGTTTTGATATTCAGGTGTTTTTAATTCACATAATTGGTATTGTGCTGTAGCTCCATTCTATTTCATTTTTTAAATTGCTTTGTAAAATGTTTTGTTTATTTTTAGAGAGAGGGGAATGGTGGGAGAGAGGGAAAGAGAGGGAAAGAAACATCAATGTGTGGTTGCCTCTCATGCGCACCCTACTGGGGACCTGGCCTGCAACCCAGCTGTGTGCTCTGACTGGGAATCAAACCTGGGACCTCTTAGTTCACAGGCCAGTGCTCAATCCACTGAGCCACACCAGCCAGGGCCTATCTCATTTTTTTCAAATTAAGCAGTATGTGTTTTAGGTTATTTCATGTTGATGTCTAATTTTCTGCTTCTAACTATGATAGTACTTCATGGAGTTCAACCACATTTCATCTATTGCCATTTCCAGTGATGAATCCCAAATGAGAACCAATTCCTTGCCAGAATGAATACTATTCTAGTAAAACATTCTAATGCATGTCTCCTTCTGGATCTCTGTAAGAAATTACTCTGAATATATAACGAGGAGTGGAGTTGGTGGTTTGTAGCGCATGCACCAGTTAGAAGGTCCTGATCAAAAAACTACGCTCTCAACATCAGTAAATGAGACCTATGCACATCCCCACAAATTGATACAATGAAACTTTTTCCCAGCCTAAAAGCTATAAAGTGATGCCTTACTGTTTCTCTGGTTACTAGTGATTATGAACATGCTTTTACATGCATTTGAACTTTGAGGGTTTTCTGTTAAGTTTCTTGTTCATATTTTTCCATTTTTAACTTTTAAAATTCTTAAATATAGTATGCATATGGGAAATTCATGAATTAATGAACAACTCAGGCAATAGCTTTGTGTAACCACCCAAGTCAAGAAATGAGATGTATATCAACCCATATTGGATCTATCATTTGTGAATACATTCTCCAATTCAGTAGACTTGTTATATTGAAGGTTTCCTTTGCTATACAAAACCTTTTAGTTTGATGTAACACCATTCGTTGCTTTTTTGTTTGCTTTAAAGGACTTGTCCAAAAACTATTCTTCAGACTGATATCATAATGTTTACTTCCAATGTTCTAGAACTTTTATGGTTTCAAGCTTTACATTTAGGTCTTTTTTTTTTAATCCATTTGGACTTATTTTTGTATATGGTGTAAGAGAGTGATCTAGTTTTATTAATTTTGCATGTATCTGACCACTTTCTACAACATCACTTATTGAAGAGATTGTCATTACTATGGCATATATTTTTACTTCTCCTGTCATATATTACTTGACCATATATGTGAGAGTTTATTTCTGGGTTCTCTATTCTTTTCCACTGATCTATGTTTCATTTTTGGTGACAGTAACACACTGTTATGATTATTATAGCTTTGTAATATAGTTTGAGATCAGGGAGGATGATACCACCAACTTTCTCAAGATTGCTTTGGCTATTTGGGGTCTTTTGTGGTTCCATATAAGTTTTAGGATTATTTGTTCTGGTTCTGAGAAGAATGACTTTGGTATTTTGATAGGGATTTCATTGCCTCTATAAATTGCTTTGAGTAGTACAGTCATTTAACAATATTAATTCTTCCTATCCATGAGTGTGGTACATTCATTCATTTATCTGTGTCCTCTTCAGTTTCTTCAATGTATTTCAGAGTAGACATCTTTCACTTCCTTGGCTAAGTTTAATCCTAGGCATTTTATTGTTTGTTCTTTTTTGTTTGTTTGATTGTTTTTGATGCAATTGTGAATGAGACTGTTTTCTTCATTTCTCTTTCTGATTGTTCATTGCTAATGTATAGGAATACAACAGATTTCTGTATATTAATTTTGTAACCTGCTACTCTACTGAATTCTTTATTTATTCTGTTAATTTTTAGTGTATTCTTTATGGTTTTCTACATGTAATGTTGTGTCATCTCCAAATAGTGACAGTTTTACTTCTTTCTTTCCTGTTTGGATGCCTTTTATTTCTTTTTCTTGTCTGATTGCTGTGGCTGGCACTTCCAGTACTATGTTGAATGGTAGTGGTGAAAGTGGACATCCTTATCTTGTTCCTGACCTTAGAGGAAAAGCGTTCAGCTTTTCACCATTGACTATGTTAGGTTTTAACTTGTCATACATAGCCATTTATCAAGTTGAGGTAGGATCCTTCTACACTAACTTTGTTGAAAGATTTTTATCACAAATGGATGTTGAATTTTGCTAAATGCTTTTTTCTGCATCCATTGAGATAATCTTAATTTTATCCTTGGTTTTCTTGATGTGAGGAATCACATTGTTTTGTGCTTGTTTGAAGCACCCTTGCATTCCTAGTATAAATCCCACTTGTTCATGATGTATAATCTTTTTTATGGTATTAATGAATTTGGTTTGCTAGTATGCTGTTGAGAATTTTATCATCTATGCTCATTGGGGATACTGGCCTGCAATTCTCTTCCTTTTTTTAAAGAAGTGTTTTTAAAAAAGATTTTTATTTGTTTGTTTGTTTGTTTGTTTTAGAGAGGGATAGGAGGGAGAAAGAGAGAGAGAGAAACATCAATGTGTGGTTGCTGGGGGCCGTGGCCTGCAACCCAGGCATGTGCCCTGACTGGGAATCGGTGCTTTGGTTTGCAGCCAGCACTCAAGCTACTCCAGCCAGGGCCAATTCTCTTTCTTTATAAGATACATTCAGTAAAGGGTTTATATCCAAAATCTATAAGAAACTCATACAACTCAATAAAAAAGATAAACAATCTTATAAAAAATAGGCAGAGAACATGAAAAGACATATCTCCAAAGAAGACATACAGATGGCCAACAAACATTAAAACATGCTCAAATCACTAATCAGGGAAATACAAAATCAAAACTACAATGAGATACCACCTCACACCAGTCAGAATGGCTATCAACGTCAACAAATAACGTGTCAGCAAGGATTTGGAGAAAAGGGAACACTTATGCACCATCGATGGAACTGGAAAGTGCTGTAGCCCCTTCAGAAAAAGGTATGGAATTTCCTCAAAAAACTAAAAATAGATATATGTCCCAGCAATTCCTCTTCTCTGGTTTATCCAAAAAAATGAGAACACTAATTTGAAAAGATGTATCTACCACTATGTTCATTGCAGCATTAGTTTCAATAGCTAACATGAAACAAACTAGGTACCCATCAACAGGTGAACAGATACAGAATATGTGATATACAATGGAATATTATGCAGAAATAAAAAACAAAATCTTGCCATTTGTGGCAACATGGAAGGACCTGGATGGTATTATGCTAGGTGAAATAAGCAGAAAAAGACAAGTATTGTATGACTTCACTCATATACAGAATCTTAAACAAAAACAAAACAGAAACAGACCAAAAGGATGGTTACCAGAAGGGAGGATGTGCAGGATAGGTGAAAATCGAAATGAGAATATAGTCAATAATGTTGTGATACATTTACACAGTGACAGATGATTACTAGAATTAGTGGAGTGATCACATTGTAAGATATAAAAATGTTGAGTCACAATACTGTATGCAAGAAGGTAATATAACCAATGGGAGATTGTGTAGCACCTATACTTAAATAATAAATAAATAAATGATAAAAAACATAATATGAAATAAAACAAAAAATGGAGTGCTGCCAGCAGCTCGGAAACCCTATCCCTATGTATTCATCTCAATCACTATTGCTCCCTTGCCCCAAAGGTAACTTCAATGCTGAATTTTAAAATCATACCTTAGTGTTGCTTGTTAATGAAGTTACCATAAATGGAGTTATAAGTTCATAATCTTTTGTTAGACTAATTTTGCTTAAAATGTGAGCTTTATTAATGTACATAGGTATAGTTTAATTACATTGTTGCATTTTAACCTATGTTAGCAAACATTTGGATGTTTTCTTGTGTGTGTTTGTGAGTAATCTTGCTTTGAATGTTCTTTCACTTGTGTTCTGTTGGAGTATACCTAGGAGTGGAAGTGTTATGTTATAGGGTATGGTGTGGATACATCAGCTTTAGTAGATAATGCCAGTGTGAGGTGGTGATTGCTACAATTTTCACTTTCACCAACCACGTATGCGAGTAAACCGTATTGTAACTCTGCTTAAATTGAACCACTCTGCTAGGTATGTAGTGGCATTTTATGGTGTATTTAATTTAATGACTGATGATGGTGATCACTTTTTATGTGTTTATTGGCCTTTAGATATCCACTTTGGTGAAGTGCCTTTTCAAGGCTCGCTCATTCTGTATTGGGTTGGGCTACTTCTTGACTTGTATGAAATATTTATATATCCTGGATGTAATCCCCATGTTATTTTATTACCAATAACACATCTTTTACTCTGATTTCCTCTTCATTTTTTCAGTGGCTTCAGTGATCAAAAAAACTTTAATGTAATTCAATCTTATCCATAACAACTAAGTGTTTTAATGGTTATATGGAAGCTCAGTGAGCTCAGTGAGAAGTACCAAAAGCTACAGGGAAACTATGAAGAACTTAGTGTAAACTATATCAACATGAAAAAGGAAACAAACTATCAACAAGTGTCTAGAGGAAATTAAGAATACAATTTCTGTTGAAGAACATGGTGGAAAGATTCCAAAGCTGGCTACATGAAGCAGAGGATTGAATCAGTGAGCTGCAGAACAAGGTAGAAAAAACTACCAGAAAGAACAAGAAAAGGGAAAAAAACTCAAAAAGAACAAACAGGTGTTAAAGTAACTGCAGGAAAACATAAAACATAATAATACTCATATAATAGGGATACCAGAATGAGAAGAGGAGCAAGGGATAGAAAACCTGTTCAAAAAAGGAATGATGGGAAACTTCCCTTATTTGGTGAGAGGAAAACGTTACACAAATGCAGGAAGTACACAGGGTCCAATAAAGAGGAACCCAAAGAAGCCCAGTCTAAGAAACATCATAATCAAAATGGCAAAATTCAAAGACAAAGAGAGAATCTTAAAGGCAGCAAGGGAGCAACGGGAAGTAACATAGAAGGGAGCCTTCATAAGGCTAGCACCTTACTTCTCAACAGAAACACAAGCCAGAAAGGAATGGCAAGGAATTTTCCAAGTAAAGAAAAGCAAATGCCTGCAACCAAGACTACTCCATCCAGCAAGTCTCTCGTTTAAAAATGAAGGCAAAATAAGGAGTTTCCCCACTAAAAAAGAAGGCTAAAAGAATACATGTCCACCAAATGAGCACTGCCAGAGATGCTAAAGGGACTACTTTAAGAAGAGGAAGAAAAATAAACAGAGGAACACAGGTACAAAGTGGGTAAAATGGCAACGAATAAGTACCTATCAATAACTTTAAATGTAAATAGCTTAATGCTCCAATCAAAAGACATAGAGTAGCTGAATGGATAAGAAAACACAACCTGACCATATGCTACCTAAAAAAGGCCCACTTCAGAACAAACGACCTACACAGACTGAAAGTGAAGGGTTGGAAAAAAATATACTTGAGCAAATGGACAAGAAAAGAACCTGGGGTAGCAATACTTATATCACAAAATGCAGACTTCAAAACAAAGCCATAAAAAGGGACCCAGAAGAACCTTTCACAATACTCCAGGGAAGAATCCATCAAGAAGAAATAAACAGCCCTGGCTAGTGTAGCTCAGTGTATTGAGAGTGTGTCTGTGAAGCAAAAGGTCATGAGTTTGAATCCCAGTCAGGGCACATTCCTGGGTTGTGGGCCAGGTCCCCAGTAGGGGGCATGCATGAGGTAATGACACATTGATGTTTCTCTCCCTCTCTTTCTCCTACCCACCTCCTTTCTCTAAAAATAAATAAAATCATTTTTTAAAGATATAAATATTATAAACATATGCACCCAATATAGGAGTGCCCAAATATATATGGAAATCTTGGAGGACCACAAGAAAGATATAGATAGCAACACACTTACACTAGGGGACTTTAAAACCTCATGGTCAAAAATGGATAGATCTTACAAACAAAATATCAACAAGAATACTGTAGCATTGAACAACGCCCTAGATCCAATGGACCTAGCTGGTATATATAGAACACTTCATCCTAAAGAAGAAAAATACACATTCTTTACAAATGCACATGGGACATTTTCAAAGATAGACCACATGATAGGATACAAAACAACCCTCAACAAATTCAAGATAACTGAAATCCTGTCAAGCATTTTCTCTGACCACCAGGGCCTGAACTTAGAAACCAATCTCAAAGAAAAAACTTAAAATCACTCAAATTTGTGGAGATTGAATACTATGCTATACAACAATGAATGGGTCAAGAATTAGATTAGGGAAGAAATCAAAAAGTTTCTGGAAACAAAAATGAACTCGCAACAATCCATGAGACACAGAAGGCAGTCATGAGAGGGAAGTTTGTAGCAATACAGACCTACTTAAAAAAGACAGAAACATTTCAAATGAACAACCTAACCCTATACCTACAAGAACTAGAGGAGCAATAACAAAGCCCAGAGTGAGTAGAAGGAAGGAACTAACCAAGATCAGGACAAAAGTAAATGAAGTAGAGACTAAAAGGACAATTCAAAGGATCAATAAATCCAGGATCTAATTCTTTGAAAAGATGAATGAAATGAACAAGCCTTTAAGAAGACTCACCAAGAAAAAAAAGGAGAGGACCCAGGTAAACAAAATCAGAAATGAAAAAGACATTACAATTGATGTCACAGAAATACAAAGGATTGTAAGAAATTACCATGAACAACAATATGCCAAGAAATTTGAAAACCTGGGTGAAATGGACAAATTTCTACAAATATACAAAGCTTCCAAAACTGAATCAAGAAGAAGCACACAGCCTGAACATACCAAATTTCTGAACATTTCCACCAGAAATGAAGCAGTAAGCAAAAATCATCCGTCACACAAAAACTTTGAACTGGTTGATTTCACAGGATAATTTTACAAAGTATTTAAGGAAGAGCTAACCCCTATCCTTCAGAGACTATTACAAAAAATCCAAGAGGAAGGAAGACTCCCAAACTCTTTTTATGAAGCCAGCATCATCCTAATCACAAAACCAGATAAAGACACTAAGAAAAAAACCACAGGCCAATATCGCTGATGAACATAGACACTAAATTCCTCAAAATATTGGCAAACAACATCCAGCAATACATTAAAACATCATACACCATAATCAAGTGGGATTCATCCCATGGTTGCAAAGATGGTACAATATTCACAAATCAACAAATGGAATGCATTCTGGAATCCCAGCCAAGATGGAGGCGTAGGTAGAAACCCTTCACTTCCTCACATAACCAAAAGGAGGATAACGACCAATTAAAATCAACAAACAACCAGAAATGCCAGAAAATCAAACTGCATGTAACTCCAACAACCAAGGAAATAAAGAAAAAGGCAAACAGAACAACCAGACTGGTAAGAACCTGTGGCAAGTTGCTGGACCACACAGATGGGGCCAGCTGAGAAAAACTGTGGTGAGGCTGCTGACCATTCTGGCGGGGCCAGCTATGGATAGGGAGTGGACCACATGGGTAGGGCTGACTGAAGGCGAAACTTAGACTCAGAGTTGACTGTGGACTATGGCGATTGATAAGATGGGAGAAACTCTCGGGCTCACACGAGACTTCCTTGGAAACTGGGCTAGAGATGAGCAGGGAAACTGCATTGTTCCTTCTCTGTCCCCTCCACCACAGGCAATGCGGCAGTGCACCAAGAGGTTTGACCTGCCGGGATGAATACCTAAGGTCACACACCCTTACAATTTAACAGGTGTGTAGAGACAAAGAAATATGGCCCAAATGAAACAACAGAGCAAAGCTCCAGAGGTGAGCTAAGTGATGAGGATATAGCCAAACAATCTGATGGAGAATTTAATGTCCTGGTAATCAAAATGCTCACAGAACTGACTGAGCTTGGTCGAAAAAATATATATGTAAAAGAAAGATACCCAAAATGAAATAAAGCAAAATACTCAGGGGATCAACAGTGACAGGAAGAAAGCCAGGATTCAAAGCAACTATTTGGAACAAAAGAAAGAAATAAACATGCAACTGGAACAGAACAAAGAATGAAGAATCCAGAAAAATGAACAGACACGTAGGAACCTTTGGGAAAACCTGAAGTTTTCCAGTATCTGAGTTATAGCTGTGCTAGAAGAAGAAGAGGAAGACCAAGAAATTGAAAACTTATTTGAATAAAAATGAAAGAATACTTCCCCAATCTGACAAAGGAAATAGACTTCAAGGAAACCCAGAGAGTCCAAAAGAAGTTGGACTGAAAAGAGAAACACACCGAGGCACATCATCATTAAGTTACCAGAGATTAAAGGAAAACAGAGAATCTTAAAACCAGCAAGAGAAAAGGGGAGAGTTGACCTACAAAGGATTTCCCATAAGGCTATCAGCTGATATCTCAAAAGAAACCTTGCAGGCAAGAAGGGGCTGGAAAGAAGTATTCCAAGTCCTGAAAGGCAATGATCTACACCCAACATTAATCTATCTGGCAAAAATTTCATTTAGAATGGAAGAGCAGATAAAGTGCTTCGCAGATAAGGTCAAGTTAAAGGAGTTCATCATCACCAAGCCCTTATTATATGAAATGTTAACAGGACTTATCTAAGAAAAAGAAGATAAAAACTATGAACAGTAAAATGACAACAAACAGAACTATCAACAAATGATACTAAAGTAAAAGAAAAACAAAACATAAACCAAGCAAACACGTAGAATAAAAACAGAGTCAAAGAAATGGACTTCACATGGAGGGATTTCAGTGGTGAAGATGAAGTTAGGAATGGGGGGAAAAGTACAAGGAAGAAGCATGATTAGTAGGCATAAAAAAGATGGGGAGAGACAAAAATGGTATAGGAAACAGAAGTCAAAGAACTTATATGTACAACCCATGGACATCAACTAAGTGGGGGCGGGGAATGCTTCAGTGTTTGGGGGATGCAGGGTGGAGGCGGAATAAACGGAAAAATGAGGGAAACTAATAGCATAATCAATAATAATACTTTAAAAAGATTAAATAGTTGTGCAGAATATAAACCAAGGGGAAGACAAAAAACATACGATCATATGAATATATGTGGAAAAAGCATTTGATAAGGTACAGCACCCACTTATGATAAAAACACTCAGCAAAGTGGGAATAGAGGGAGCATTCCTCAACATTATGAAGGCCATATATGAGAAACATATAGCCAACATCATACTCAATGCGCAAAAATTAAACCCTTTCTCACTAAGATCAGGAACAAGACAAGGATGTCCGGTTTCAACACTTTTATTCAACATGGTATTGGAAGTCCTAGCCACAGTGATCAGACAAGAAACTGAAATGAAAGGCATCCAAATTGGAAACTAGAAAGCAAACCTGTCATTGTTTGCACATGACATCATAGTGTGCATAGAAAATCACATAGACTCCACCAAAAGCTAGTTGACCAAGTAAATGAATTTGGCAAAAACAGCGGGATGCAAAGTCAATACCCAGAAATCAAAGGCATTTTTGTACATTAACAATGAAATACCAGAAACAGAAAGCAGAAAAAAATCCCATTTGATATAGCAGTAAGGAAAATAAAATACCTAGGAATAAACCTAACCAAGGAGCTAAAAGATCTGTACTCAGAAAATGACACAACACTGAAGAAAGAAATCAAGGAAGACACAAACAAATGGAACCATATACTGTGTTCATGGATGGCAAGAATTAACATCATCAAAATGTCCATACTACCCAAAACAATTTATAGATTCAATGCAATCCCTATTAAAGTACCAACAGTATACTGCACAGATATAGAACAAATACTTCAAAAATTTATATGAACTACAAACAACCCCATATAGCTGCAGCAATTTTGAGAAGGAAGAGCAAAATAGGAGGAATCACAATACCTGATATCAAAATGTATTACAAGGCCACTATAACCAAAAGAGCCTGGTACTGGCATGAGAACAGACACATCAAAGGCACTTTTGTACATGAACAATGAAATATCAGAAACACAAACCTGAAAAAAAATCCCATTTGTTATAGCAAAAAGATAAAGTACCTAGGAATAAACCTAACCAAGGATATAAAAGACCTACACTCAGAAAGCCACACAACACTAAAGACAAGTTAAGGAAGACAAAAAAACATGAAAGCATGTACCATGTCCATGTATTGGAATAATTAACACGATGGAAATGCCCGTACTACCCAAAGGAATTTATAGATACAACACAGTCCCTATTTTAAAAAAATGATGTATTCCACTTATGTAAAATAAACATTTCAATAGTTTGTATGGAACCATAAAAAACCCTGGAATGCCACAGCAATTTTGAGAAAGAAGAAAAAAAAAGAAATTACAATACCAGACATCAAACTATTTTACAAGGCTACAATAATCAAAACAGTCTGGTACTGGCATAAAAACAGACACATAGATGAATGGAACAGAATAGAGAGCCCAGAAATAAACTCATGTGTCTATGGTCAATTAATATTTGACAAAGTGGGAAGAAGCATAAAATGGAGTAAAAATAGCCTCTTCAACAAATGGTGTTGGGAGATCTGGGCAGCCACATGCAAAAAAATGAAACTCTACCAACAACTTACACCATATACAAAAATAAACTGAAGATCAATTGAAGACTTCAGTACAAGTTGCGACACCACAAAAGTCTTAGAGGAGGACATAGGCAAGAAAATTTCAGATATTACACACAGCAATATTTTCAGTGGTACATTCTCTACAACAAGGGATATAAAGGAAAAAAGAAACAAATGGGACTACATAAAAATAAAAAGTTTCTTCACAGCTAAAGAAAACATCAGCAAAATGAAAAGGGAACCAACCATATGGCAAAATACATTTGCAGTGATACCTCTGACAAGGGTTCGATCTCCAATACATATAAAAACCTCATAGGACTCCACACCAGGAATAGAAACATCCCAAATCAAAATTGGGTAAAGGGAGGTTCCATCCAAGATGGAGGTGTAGGTAGAAACCCTTCGATTCCTCACACAACCAATAGGAGGATAACAACCAATCTAAAAGCAATAAACAACCAGAAGCACCAGAAAATCAAACTGCATGGAGCTCCGACAACCAAAGTATTAAAGAACCGATCAAACACAACAACCAGACCAGTGGGTGGAGACAAAGAAATATGGCCCAAATGAAAGAACAGAGCAAAGCTTCAGAAAGAGCTAAGCTATGAAGAGGTATCCAAACTATGTGATGGAGAATTTAAAGCCCTGGTAATCAAAATGCTCACAGAACTGAATGAGCTTGGTGGAAAAATGAAAAAAAAAAAAACAAATAAAAGATACCCAAAATGAAATAAAGCAAAGTATTCAGGAAATCAACAGTGATAGGAAGGAAGCCAGAACTCAAAGCAACGATTTGGAACAAAAGGGAAAAATAAATACCCAACTGGAACAGAATGAAGAAAAAAAGAATTCAAAAAAGTGAAGAGAGGCTGAGAATTCTCTGGGAGAACCTGAAATTTTCCAATATGCGAATTATAGCAGTACCAGAAGGAGAAGAGGAAGGCCAAGAAATTGAAAGGTTATTATCTGGCAAAGGATATAAACTTACAGGACCTCCTGGAAGGCTAGAGAGTCCCAAAGAAGTTGGACTGAAAGAGGAACACACCAAGGCACATCATCATTAAGTTACCCAAGATTAAAGACAAAGAGAGAATCCTAAAGGAGCAAGAGAAAAGGAGACAGTTACCTACAAAAGAGTGCCCATAAAGCTATCAGCTAATTTCTCAAAAGAAACCTTGTAGTCAAGAAGGAGCTCGAAAGAAGTATTTGAAGTCATGAAAGGCAAAGACCTCCACCCAAGATTACTCTATCCAGCAAAGCTTTCATTTAGAATGGAAGAGCAGATGAAGTGCTTGTCAGATAAGGACAAGTTAAAGGAGTTCATCATCACTAAGCCCTTGTTTTATGAAATGTTAAAGGGACTTGTCTAAGAAACAGAAGACAAAAAATATGTACAGTAAAATGACAGCAAACTCACATCTATCAGCAAATGAACCTAAAAGAAAAGAAAAACAACAAAAATAAAAACTAAGCAAACAACTAGAACAGGAATAGAATGCCAGAAATGGGTATTACATGGAGAGATTGGAGTGGGGAGGGGGATGTGAGGAATGGCCAGGAAAGGTACAGGGAGGAGGAAATACAATTGGTAGGCATTAAATAGACGTGGAGGTAAAAAATGCTATAGGAAATGGAGAACTCAAAGGGATTTATCTAAGTCCCTTTATATATTTTAAAAATATATATTTTATTGATTATGCTATTACAATTGTCCCATTCCCCCCTTTATTCCCCTCTGCCCTGCACACCCCCTCCCACCCTCATTCCCCTGTTTCAGTTCATGTCCATGGGTTGTACTTATAAGTTCTTTGGCTTCTCCATTTCCTATACTATTCTTAACCTCCCCCTACCTACCATTTATGCTATTTATTCTTACCTTTTCCCTGTGTCTCCCTACCCACTCTACCACTAATAACCCTTCATGTGATCTCCATTTCTGTGATTCTGTTCCTGTGCTAGTTGTTTGCTTAGTTTGTTTTTGTTTTTGTTTTGATTTTAGGTTTGGTTGTTCATAACAGTGAGTTTGTTGTCATTTTACAATTCATAGTTTTAATCTTCTTTTTCTTAGATAAGTCCCTTTAACATTTCATATAATAAGGGCTTGGTGATGATGAACTCCTTTAACTTGACCTTATGTGGGAAGCAGATTATATGCCCTTTCATTCTAAATTATAGCTTTGTTGGATAGAGTAATTTTGGATGTAGGTCCTTGCCTTTTGTGACTTCAAATACTTCTTTCCAGCCCCTCTTGCCTTCAAGGTTTCTTTTGAGAAGTCAGCTAATAGCCTTATGGGCACTCTTTTGTAAGTAACTGTCTCCTTTTCTCTTGCTGCTATTCAGATTCTCTCCTTATCTTTAATATTTTTAATATGTATTATTGATTATGCTATTACAGTTGTCCCATTTTCCCCCTTCACTCCCCTCCACTCTGTACACCCTCTCCCACCCACATTCCCCCCTTTAGTTCATGTCCATGTGTCATAAGTTCTTGAGTTTCTACATTTCCCATAGTATTCTTGCCCTCCCCCTATTTTCTACCTACCATGTATGCATAATGCTCTCCAGTTCCATACATGCTGTCCCAAAGGATAGAAGCTCCTTTCTTTCCCTTGTGTAGTATTTTATGGTGTAAATGTACCATAGTTTTTTGAACCACTCATTTACTGATGGGCATCTAGGTTGCTTCCAGCACTTGGCTGTTGTAAATTGTGCTGCTATGAACATTGGGGAGCATAAGTTCTTTGGGATTGGTGTTTCAGGGTTCTTAGGATATAATACCAGCAGCTGAATTGCTGGGTCAAAGGCAGATCCATTTTTAGTTTTCTGAGGAAATTCATAGTGTTTTCCACAATGGCTACACCAGTCTGCATTCCCACCAACAGTGCACTAGGGTTCCCTTTTCTCCACATCCTCTTCAACACTTGCCTGTTCTAGTTGTTTGCTTAGTTTCTTTTGGTTTTCCTTTAGGTGTGGTTGTTAATAATTGTGAGTTTGCTGTCCTTTTACTATACATGTTTTTTCTTTATCTTCTTTTCTTAGATAAGTCCCTTTAACATTTCATAAAATAAGTGCTTGGTGATGATGAACTTCTTTGACCTTATCTGAGAAGCACTTTATCTGCCCTTCCATTCTAAATGAAAACTTTGCTGGATAGAGCAAACTTGGATGTAGGTCCTTGCCTTTCATGACTTGGAATACTACTTTCCAGCCCCTTCTTGCCTGTAAGGTCTCTTTTGAGAAATCACCTGACAGTCTGATGGGAACTCCTTTGTAGGTTACTGTCTCCTTATCTCTTGCCGCTTCTAGGATTCTCTTCTTCATTTTTATCTTGGGTAACTGAATTACGATGTGCCTTGATGTGTTCCTCCTTGGGTCCAACTTCTTTAGGACTCTCTGAGCTTCCTGGACTTCCTGGAAGTCTATTTCCTTTGCCAGAATGGGGAAGTTCTCCTTTTTTAGTTTTTCAAATAACATTTCCACTTGTTGCTCTTCCTTTCCCCTTTCTGGTACCCCTATAATTTGGATGTTGGAATGTTTAAAGATGTCCTGGAGGTTCCTAAGCCTCTCCTCATTTTTTTAAATTCTTATTTCTTCATTCTTTTCTGTTTGGTTATTTCTTTCTTCCTTCTGGTCCACTCCATTGATTTCAGTCCCAGTTTCTTCCCATCACTATTGGTTCCCTGTGCATTTTCCTTCATTTCACTTAGTGTAGCCTTCATTTTTTCACCTAATTTGCAAACAAACTCAATCAATTCTGTGAGCATCCTGATTACCAGTGGTTTAAACTGTGCATCTGATAGGTTGGCTATCTCTTCATCGCTCAGCTGTATTTGTTCTGGAGCTTTGATCTGTTCTTCCATTTGAGCCTCTTTTTTTTTGTCTTTTCACACCTGTTACATATGAGGGGCGGAGCCTTAGGTGTTCACAAGGGTGGGGCAACCCAGTAGCTGGGATATGATGCTGTATGTGGGGGAGGGGTTAGAGAGGGAACAATGGTGCTTGTTCTGCTCTCTGCTAGATTTCAGTGCCTTCCTTCATTTCCCCCAAATGAACTGGGTCCTTCTGCTGCTGATTCTCGTGTAGGTGGTCTTGTGTACCATCTAGGACCCTGTGGGTCTCTCCAACAAACTCTCCTGTGAGGCTGGGAGTCTCTCCCTGTGCCTCAATCCCCACAGGTGTCCCAAATCTGTGCCTTGAGGCTTTATTTCACGACACTGGGACCCTGGGCTGTGAGGCCTGTCTCGCTCCCCAACCTCTTGTGGTTTATCTATGCATGAATGTGGGACTGCCTGGTCAGGCAGCCGCCTTGCCCAGTGCCTTGCTTCACAATCTCTGCCTCACTGGGTCTGCCTGTTGTCACCTTGCACTTGGGGTCTGCCAGCCTCCACCTGCGCGCCCAGAGTCCATGAACTTCCGTCTTGCATGCCCAGTGCCAGTGTTTTGTTTTGGGGTGTTTTTTTTTTGTGCCATGACTACTCTCTGTCTAGGTGCCCGACTCCGCTCTGCCTACCGATCTGGATGAATGTTTCTATTTTAACTCCTTGGTTGTCTGACTTCCATGCAGTTCAATTTTCTGTTGGTTCTGGTTGTTATTTTGTTTTTAAATTGTTGTTGTCCTTATTTTGTTTGTGTGAGGAGGCACAGCGTGTCTATCTACACCTCCATCTTGGCCAGAAGTCCCTCCTTATCTTTAATCTTGGGTAATGTAATTATGATGTGCCTTGGTGTGTGGTTCCTTGGGTCCAACTTCTTTGGGACTTCTGAGCTTCCCTGGAAGTCTATTCCTATTTCCAGATTGGGGAAGTTCTCCTTCATTATGATTTCAAATAAGTTTTCAATTTCTTGCTCTTCCTCTTCTCCTTCTGGCACCCCTATGATTTTCATCTTGGGATGTTTCAGGTTGTCCCAGAGGTTCCTAAGGCTCTCCTTACTTTTTTGAATTCTTGTTTCTTCATTCTTTTCTCCTCAAATATTTATTTGTTCCTTCTAGTCAACACCGTTGATTTGTGTCCCGGTTTCTTTCCTGTCACTGTTGGTTCTATGTACATTTTCCTTTATTTCACTTTTTATAGCCTTCATTTTTCACCTAATTTGTGATCCTATTCAACCAATTCTGTAAGCATCCTGATTACCAGTGGTTTAAACTGCATCTGATAGGTTGGCTATCTCTTCGTTGCTTAGTTGTTTTTTTCTGCAGTTTTGATCTGTTTTTTCATTTGGGCCTCTTTTTTTTTTGTCTCAGCATGCCTGTTACATAGAAAGTGGTGGGGCCTTAGGTGTTCACTAAGGCGGGGCAACCCAGGTCACTGTGTTGTGAAGGTGTATGTGGGAGAGGGGTTTAAGAGGGAACAATCCTGTCTGCTCTGCTCTCTGCCAGTTTTCAGTCACTTTCCCCACAACCAACAATCAAATTCAGTCCTTGTGGTGCTGATTCCCAGGTAGGTGGGCTTGTGTACATTCTAGGACCCTGTTGGTCTCTCCAATGAACTGTCCTGTGAGGCTGGGAGTTTCTCCCATTGCCTCCTCTACCCGTACTGGTGTTTTCAAATAGAGGTTTGAAGCTGTATTTCTCTGCACTGGAACTCTGGGTTGTGTAGTCTGTCTTGCTTCCCAGTTGTTCCTCCAGGTTTATCTGTATTTGAATATGGGACCCCCTGGTGTGCAATCTGCCACCTCCCTGGGGTCCATCAGCCAATGCCTTGCCAAGGGTTCTCTCTGCTTGGCTGGCTGACTCTGCCCCTCCTACCAGTCAGGATAAATGTTTTTTCTTTAACTCCTTGGTTGTTGGACTGCCATACAGTTTGATATTCTGTCAATTCTGGTTGTTTTTTGTTTTTTAATTTGTTGTTGTACATCTTTTGGTTGTATGAGGAGGCGTAGTGTGTCCACCTATACCTTCATATTGGCCAGAACTCTTAAATAGCACCTTCAGCTGAAGAAAAAACCTCAACTTATATGTACAACCCATGGACATGAACTAAGAGGGGGGAATGCTGGAGGATGGGAGTGTGCAAAGTGAGGAGGGGATAAAGGGGGAGAATTGGGAAAACTGTAATAGTATAATCAATAAAATATACTTAAGAAATTTAAAAATGAGCAAAATACCTGAACACACACTCCTCCAAGGAAGACATACAGAGGGCTTGTAGACATATGAAAAAATGTTCAGCATCACTAGCCATCAGAGAGATGCAAATTAAAATCGCAATGGGATACCTCTTCACACTGGTCATAATGACTATTATTAATAAATCAACAAACAACAAGTGCAAGCAATTTTGTGGAGAAAAGGGAACCCTAGTACACTTGATTGGAATGCAGATTAGTGCAGTCATTGTGGAAAATGGTATGGAATTTCTTCACAAAACTAAAGATGGAACTGCCTTTTGACCTGGCCATTCCACTGCTGGGATTATACCCTAAGAATCCTGAAACACCAATTCAAAAATCCTATGCACCCCAATGTTCATAGCACCATTATTTACAATAGCCAAGTGCTGCCGATAGCCTAAGTGCCCATCAGTGTATGAGTGGACCAAGAAACTGTGGTACTTGTACACAATGAATACTATGCAGCAGAAAGAAAGGAGGAACTTCTACCCTTCATGGTCATAAACAATGGCCTTTTTTATTACAGTCCCATGCACATAGTAATGTAGTAGACACTCTCTGAATAACTTAAAAAATGCTGGTTGATGAACTGACCGTGCTACTGAAATTTCCTTTTTAAAAATACTTCTTGCACGTCTAGATTTTATATGTAGGCTATTGCTATAAATATTTCTGCCTCAGAACTTTGCCTCTTTTTCACCTTCTCTAATAAGTTTGTTCTTGATTAATGAAAACAAATGGGAAACATATTTGCCAATGATACATCTGATAAGGGGCTCATATCCAATACTTTTAAAGAAGTTATACAAGTAAACACCAGAAAGACAAAAAAAATCCAATTTAAAAAATAGGTAAAGGAGGCTGTATTAAAGAAAGAACCTGAATAGACTTGTCTCCAAAGAAAACATACAGATAGCCAATAGACATATGAAGAGATGCTCAACAATCACCAATCATCAGAGAAATACCAATTAAAAGCACAGTAAAATATCATTTCTCACCTGTCAGAATGGCTATCATCAATAAATCAACAAACAACAAGTGCTAGCGAGGATGTGGTGAAAGGGTTGATGCAATGTTGGTGGGAATGCAGATTAGTGCAGCCACTGTGGAAAGTAGTATGGAGTTACGTTAAATTGAAAATGAAACTTTCTTGTGACCCAGTGATTCCACTTCTGGGAATCTATACAAGGAAACCCAAAACACTAATTCAAAAGAATATATGCACTCCTGTGTTCATTGCAGCATTATTTACAATAGCGAAGATTTGGAAGCAGGCTAAGTACCCATCAGTAGATAAATGGAAAATAAAGCTATGGTACATTTACACAATGGAATACTACTTAACCATAAAATGGAGAAAATTGTACCCTTTGTGACAGTGGGGATGGACCTAGAGAATGGTATGCTTAGTGAAATAAGCCATTCAGTGAAAGACAAGTACCATATGATATCACTCACATATGGAACTTAATGAACAAAATAAACTGAAACAATTAGAAATAGACTCATAGAGAAGGAACTCACAGCTGTCAGAGGGGAGGGAGTTTCAAGGCTGGGTGAAAACTCATAAACACAGACAACAGCATGGTGATTACAAGAGTGAAAATGGGTGGGGGGAGTTAGAAGAGGGTACAGGGTGCAAAAATGGTGATGGAAGGAGACTTGACTCAGGGTGGTAAACACACAATACAATATACAGATGATGTATTATAGAATGGTACACCAGAAACCCATATAATTTTATTAAGCAATATCTCCTCCATAAATTCAATTACAAAGTTAAAAAATAAAGGCTATGGGAAGTGAAGCTCCATATTTAATGATGACAATTCTCAAGTTCTTCTGACTATATATTTGAAAGCATGCCCAAGGAAACATGTTTTAACAGTGTAACCTGTTTGTTACGTGCAAATTGAGGAAATTGAGTTTGAATTAGCTAGCAAGGACATAAGAGTTTTGGGCAGCTGCAGTATTTTTTTTTTTGTCTTCTGGGAATCTTCTGTTTTAGTTGATGGCATTTAGCTTCACTGCCTTCCACATGTAAATGTGATAAATAATTTACATGCAACTTCAGATTTTAACATGAATATACTTAGGTAACCCAGAACACATATATTAAAACTGGAATTACACAGTCTACTTAAAATATGCTTAACTCGACACAATTCATTGTGTTTTTGACTAGTTATCAGCAAATTACCAGGAATGTACTGTTAAAAAGGGAATTAATTGGTAACCATCACCTGTTAATAGAGACTGTAAATTGTAATTAATCCGTAATGGTTAGGAAAGCATTACTTTGATTAATTGAATAATAGTATATTCAGTCCACATAAGACATGGATTTTCAAAGTTTTAAAAATGAACAAAACGTACTTATCACTATATTTAAATTATAATCATTTTTAATTTAGAAGACATCAGGATTTTGAAGTTCCTTGGTAATGTGTATGGTCATTAACCTTAATTGTATGGTTTTCTAAATTGATTAGATTTAATATTTCAAAAATCCCCTTATGTCCTTCAAATTAGCTTGTCATTTGATGAGACAGAGATTTTTTGTAGTCAATTTTCATAGTTTGTATTATAGAAAGATAGTTTTCTGTATATGATTTTGTTAACCTCACACAAATTTTGAAATTAAGGAGAATTTGTTTTTAATAGTTTACTTCTTTCTGTTGGGCTTTATTAACTTTTAATCTCTCATTTAGAAAATTTATCTAGTGGACAAATAAAAAACATAGTCTTGTTTTGTTTATTATAGCATGCCACAATTTCTGTATACTTTTTTTTCACAAACTGGCATTTTTGTTTCCTAATTTGCATATATGCTAATAATCTGTTAATTTTGTAGAAGGAAATCGAAGTATCTAAAATATGAATTCTTAAGTTTTACAGGTTGTTCTTTAAAAAAAGTTTTAGTAGTTTTTTATTTATTTTTTATTTTTCTAGAAGTTGTGGGGAAACATACCTAGTTTAAAAACCTAATAGGTCGCCTGGCTGGCATAGCTCAGTGGACTGAGTGTGGGCTGCAAACCAAAGTGTCGCAGGTTCGATTCCCAGTCAGGGTAATGCCTGGGTTGCAGGCCATGACCCCTAGCAACCACACACTGATGTTTCTCTCTCTCTATCTCCCTCTCTAAAACTAAATAAATGAAACCTTTTTTTAAAAAGCTAGTAGGTCTATGAGACTTATGGAAAAAGGAAACAGTTGTCCATGAGCTCTTCATCTTGACTCGCCCCACACTCAGCATTTCCCACTCTCCAGAGACAACCACCTTCAACTTCTACCTTTTGCTACTTGCATCTATATTTTTAAATACAATACTTACTTCTACTTCTTGATTGTCAGTGGTACAAGTTATCCCCCCACCATCCCATATACAAGTATAATTTCCATCACCTATTTTCACAAAGTAGCCATATAGAAATGTCAGTTTGAAAAATATTCAGTGTTTCATTATTATGGCTATATAATAATAACTAGTTTTAGCTGTCTTGCAGCCTTTCAAGGCCAGATAGGTTCACACGGGATTCCTGCAAATGACAGAAAATTTGTGGAGCCGTGGGAATGCCTGACATGCCTTTATTCAAGAATGGGGAGATCCATGTGTCAACCAGTGGGGAAGTCCTGGCTCCCTTGTATACTAAACACACACAAAGTCCACAGGGTGCCAAGATATTGTATAACAAAGCATGATTCTGCACATGTGGGTCCATTCTCAAGGCTATGGGAATACTACTTATTGGACCCATTTTCAAGGTTATGGGAATACTGCTTATTGGGCCCAGTGAGGAACCTGACTGACTCCATTTCCCCTACAACCCACCCTGTCAGGGTTCCTCACCATACAGTCTATGCAAGGGTGTCTTCCACGAGGGTCCCTGGATGAGGAGGGCAGAACCCTACACCCAAATGCTGCAATATCAGTACAAACAGCAATAGCACTCAACCAGAACACAAGTACTGCTGCCCAAGACAGTGAGGACCCACTGCCTTTCAGGGGTTAGGGATGCCCACCATTCTCACAAGGGATCACCTGTCAGGTGTTCCCAGGGATCTTTGAATTTTCTTCTTTCTGCCCAAATCCCATATAAACCTGTTCACCCTTGAATGGTTGCAATAGCTAATCCATGAAGTATATTATGGCTACTTTTTCTTTGTTGCATAAATCTTGCTTTGCCTAGAATAAATAATTTTCTTGTTTCTTTTGTTTGTTTAGTTTTCTGTATACCTACAAATATGTCACTCTTCGACTCTTCTCCATCCTTAATGTCAATAATTTTGAATATATTAGATATTCTACTAGTTTATTTTTTTCTTTTTGCCAGAGAAATTTCTCCCAAGAGTTCTGATCTGCTGAAATATAAACAGCTTGCTTCTTAGTCCTGCCAAACACTGTCATTCATTCTAGACTATCTCTTCACCACCATCTTAGGTATTCTTTTTTGCCTTCTTTCTTTAAATATCTTATTAATTTATTTTTAAAGAAAGGAAGGGAGGGAGAAAGGGAGAGAGAGAAACATGTGTGCAATCTAATCAGTTGTCTCTCACACACCCCCAACTGGGGACCTGGTTCACAACCTGGGCACATGCCTTGACTGGGAATTGAACCGGAATGGCAACCTTTTGGTTGCAGGCATTGCTCAATCTACTAAACTACACCAGCCAGAGCTCTCTTTTGCCTTCTTCTTGATTTGGCGTTCCTGTTGTCTTTTCTTGTATCTTCCTCTTCTGTGATTTGCCGCCTTTTTGGAGTATATGGTAAGCATATACTCCAGTAGTTTCCCAGGAAAGGACATGGTCCATAAATTTTTGGGATTATAGGTATTTTATTTTGCATTTATACTTAATTCATAGTTTCACTGGATGTAGAATTCTAGGTTGGGAATTATTTTTCCTTTGTGCTTTGATGGCATTGTTCCATTGTTTTCTAGCTTCCAGCATTGCTGTGGAAAAATAAAATTCCATAATGATGAGCTCTTTCAAACTGGAAATTCAAGTCTTTCAATTTTGGGAAATGTTCTGGAATTATTTTATTTTGTTGACGGTGACTTCCCTTCTGTTTTTTCTTGCCCTGTGTGTGTGGGACACAGGAATGGGTGAGAGGGACATCTGTTGCTAAGCCACCACTAAGAAAATAACTTAAAACTTTTTTAAAAGACTTTTAAAAATCTCACCTGAGATTATGTTTATTGATTTTAGAGAGAAAGAGGAAGGGGGTGGGGGAAGAGAGAGAGAGAGATGTGAGAGAGAAACATCAATCAGTTGCCTTTTGTACATCCCCCAACTGGGGATTGAACCTGCAACCTTTTAGTGTATGGATGAATGTTAGAACCAACAGAGCCACTCAACCAGGGCTAAAAGCTTGTTAGAGAAATAATTTGTAAATCTTAAGAATTCATAAGACTACCTCCACAAATGATTTAAGGTACATCATTTCCTCTTACAAAATTAACTCAGGTTGTTCAAGTTTTATCTTCTCAGTTGGTTCTTTACTTATCTTTTTCTCTTATGTTTAATCTCATATTTTTGTTCTACTTTCTGAGAGATTTTTCAATTTTATATTTTTAATCATTTATTGAATTTTTAGTTTATTTGCAACAGCTCTTCAACTCTTTATATTCTGAATGTTCTTTTCTCATACCATCTTTTCTTGTTTTATGAATATAATATCTTATCTTTCTGAGGATATAAATATTCCTTTTTTAAAAGTCTTCTTCCACACTAAAACACCAATACAAAAGAACCTTTGCACCCCTATGTTCATAGCAGCACAATTTACAATAGCTAGGTGCTGGAAGCAACCTAGATGCCCATCAGTAAATGAATGGATCAAAAAACTATGGTGCATTTACACAATGGAATTCTATGCAGCGGAAAGAAAGAAGGAGCTCCTACCCTTTGCAACAGCTTGATGGAGCTGGAAAGCATTATGCTAAGCAAAATAAGCCAGGCAGTGAAAGACAAATACGATATGATATCACTTTTAAGAGGAGCCTAAACAACAAAACAAAGAAACAAGCAAAATATAACCAAAGACACTGAAATAGAGGACAGGCTGACAGTGACCAGAGGGGAGAGAAGAGGGAATTTCAGGGGAGAATGGGAAGGGTTTACAGGAACAAATTTAAAGGACACATGGACAAAAACTAGGGGGAGGGTGGTAATGGGAGGGAAGTGGGGAGGGTTGGGTGGGTGGGCTGGATTGAGAGTAAAAGGGGGAAAACTGTACTTGAACAATGATTAAAATAAAAAAATTTTTTTCAAAGTCTTCTTCCTTCTGAGAATCTTATTTCCTGCCTTTACCTGTTTAGTTGTTTTATTCACTTTGTTTCATATTTCTCATATCTGGTGGCCCTTGACTGTTAGAATATATTATAAAATTTTGTGTACATGGGTAGGTTTTTTAATTGTGGGAAGCACTATAGGGTTATCTGCCAGCTTTATTTCATTAGGAAACCCCCCCAAATAAAATATACTTCCCCTTGAATTGGTCAGATTCCCAAGAGAGGTTCCTTATCGTTTCTTGCCAGCACTTGGATAAAGAAACCTTGCCAGGTTAACATTTAGTATGTAAATTTTTCATTATTCTCCTTAATGTTCATTACAGTATTTCCACTATCTGCTGTATGTACATAGTGTCCACTGGCCCAGACACTTGCTGTCCTTCTCATTTATTACAATGAATAAAATTTAAGTCTTTTGATAGGATGTGGTAGGAGTCATCTATCTCTTGGGTGTTTGGAATTGAGGAGACATTTTGGGACCTAACTTCTTACACAGATTTTCAATGGACCCTCCCCTTTTTGCCTTACCTTAACTGCCATTTCCATAGCTGCCACAAAATCCTGAAGTCAGAAAATTTTCAGGTGCAAAGTGAGTTGTTTCTTAGCTTTCACATTGCTGATTTAGAACTCAGTTGAGCTCAGTCTCTTAAAAGAGTTGCCATTTATGCATCTTTTTCTAGTTTCCTTAGTTTTATTATCTTCTCTCTCTTCTCTGTTCTTGCAGCTCTGTGGCAGATGGAATGTGTGTGTTCAGTTGGTCATTATTACCCAGAACAGTGCCCTCCTTTTAATTTAAATTCATTATAATTTTCTTATACTTTTCTGATACATTTATTACCTCCCATTACTTCCACCATTTCTCTCTCCCTTCAATTTAGCCATATGTTCAAATGTTAAATTTTATTCATACTACACACATAACGTTTTGAATGATAGTTGCATATTTCAGTGCACACATATATGGAAGAGACCATATGTGTGTAAATATGCATGCACAAGTACACATATACACTAAAAATATGATTACATTAGACACCTAGTTTATTTAGGGAAGAATATAGAGTCATCTTGGAAGCAACGTGACCAAACAGAAAAAGGGCAGGTTTAGCATATCTTGTGCAGCTATCTTACCAGCCCCTACTGGAGCATCCCTTGGAGACTTCAGGTGACACTGAACATGTAAAGTTGAGGAGTTTTGTCTGTTTTCTTTTTTGATTTGAGAAATTTATTTTTTAGCTACACCACAGTACCATTGAATATTTTGTACAAATAATGTCTGCCTTTAGAGGGAAGTATTTAGAAATATCCAAAGCATTAGAGGAAAGCTTGAAGAAGGATGGGAAAGAGATTCTTGAGCTAAACTCAGCATCAGCAAGACCTCGTGTTCATTTAAGGAAAAAAAACAGAATGATTGTGTAGGTGTCCCTGGACATTTTCTGCACCCATCTTCCCAGTGCCCTGATAATCCTGTTTCCCTGTAGTCTGTCCACAGGCTTAACAGAATACCCATTTTGCTGGAATGGCTCTGATCCTATATTTTGTCAAAAGATCAACCAACATTAAATTTTAAAACAGTCTCCCAAATGCTTGACTTTAAAGTTGTTGAAATATAGCAATGTTGATGGCAAAGTGAATCTTGTTATAGGAGGTATTTTTACCCTTGCCACCACTAATATTGATTATGACATTACACTCTTTTGCTTGTAAGCAATTACTGACCCATGTAAGTAGTATAAAAACTTGCCATTTTAGCCCTGGCTGGCGTAGCTCACTGGATTGAGCATGGGCTGCGAACTAAAACATTGCAGGTTCGATTCCCAGTCAAGGCACATGCCTGGGTTGCAGGCCATGGCCCCCAGCAACTGCACATTGATGTTTTTCTCTCTCTTTCTCCTTCCCTTCCCTCTCTAAAAATAAATAAATAAAATCTTTAAAAAAGACCTCATCAATATACATTTTTAAAAAACTTGCCATTTTAAAGAGTTTGTTCTTTCACTTGATGTATGGTCTTTCTCCCAGCAACACATTTTGGGTTTTTTATAATTAAGAATGATAAAACTCAGTTTAGTACGGACTGGTTTAGGTATAGAACCTTGAAAGAGTGTTATAAGATACTCAAGTCCTTCATGCAGCCTTACTTACTGTGGGTGCTACAAGGACCACAGTGTTTGATGGAAGTCTGTTTACAGAAAACACTTTTTTAGCATCTAAATGGCAAACATAAGTGAGTTCAAAAAGACCAATAAGTAGAAACAGTGAGAATGTGTCATCAAGGTATATACATAGCTAAATAATCAATTTTCATAGTTAAACAGAAAAAAGTATATGTGACCAAAAGGAGTAATTTAAATATTCTCCATTTTAAAAAAATGTCATGCTAAATTGCTTTTTAAACAAAGAGCAAAGTTTGGTACAAAGTTGATAAACCCAGAAATTTTTACCCCAGCAAAACTTAGTAAGCCATACCACTATGAAGGCAACCACCAAAGATTTTGGCCATAAACCAAGAAAGGCTGAGCTCACATGCTCTAGATTTATTCTTTGCCCTGAATTTCCTTTAGCAAGTTTAAGTGTCCTGCATGTTTGGCAGTGAAGTCAAAGTTAAATGATCAGCAGTGTTATGAGTTCTTGAGGTATTTAGTTATTTGGTAAATTGTATTTTCTCGTTTGAACTCCTCAGATGTAAGGCATTTGGTCTAAGTCTGAACTCTCATATTATGGAGTAAGCAACATTCATTCCCATATTATTTTTTTCCCACAGAATATCTGTTATTAAGTTAATATAATTCTTTTTCAGCAACTAGTATTATTTGTTTTGGGAGTCTAATCAGAGATATAAGAAAATACTCTCAAATCCATATTTTTCAGACTTTTTAAAGGAAACATGGACTCAAATTTCAAGAGAACATTTTTTAAAAACTACACAAACTAGATTTTCTGTTGCTTTGCAGTGTAAGAGGATTTTTTGTATCTTCTTTTGTCTGTTATGTGACTTACATGACCTCTGGTCAAATTTACCATTCAGGTTTATGTTTGATCCCTTGTAGAAACATCCCACACAAAGTCAATGGTTCATTAGTATTTACATTTTAATTAGTTTCAATACTAAACATAGAATCAAATAAAATTTAATATGTTACATACATATCTCCATTGATGGTATGCATTTCCAAAGTTAAGAAAAACACTTGAATGAAAAGGCAAACACAAAGTGAATTTTAATCTATATTTTGTTGCTATTTGCTGGAATATTTATAGCTAAAAAAATCCCACTGCAAGACTTTGACAATCAACTTACCCTCTGCTTTGCATTGTGCATGCTGAAGTTATGTTTAAAGTCTTTGGGCTACTTCCAATATTATAAGGACCCAGTTTTGTGGATTTCTCTGTTTATTTTAGGGTCCTACTTTCAAAACAACCTTATATCTGGAAAGAAACTAAAAAATTAACTCTAAGTCCTACTGTATAAGTTGCTTTAAAAAATGTCAGTTTTCAAATGCCTTTTAAACCAGGGATGCCAGCAATTCACAGATAGAAGTCATCACCCTCATTTCACTGATGACATTACTGAGACTAGAATTTGAGCTAGTAAGCCAAAATATGTATATGCTTTTTGGCAAAATAACTTTAAAGAATAGTAATCATAAGCATGAATGTGTCAGACTGATATGGCTTTACATCTCTAATTTTGAATGTTTTGTTAACATATAATAAATGCAAAGAAAAGAAAGATATTGCATATATCAGAAGAGGCTAATTTTTATTGAATTTATTGGGGAGACATTGGTTGGCAAAACCAGGTTTCAAGTGTACAACTCAACAAACATCATCTGCACAGTGCATCATGCACCCATCATCTCAAGCAGTCTCTTTCTGTCCCCATTTGGCCCCCTTTGTCCACCTCCACCTACCCCCACCTCTCTTATTGCTATCACCACAATGCTATCTGTGTCTATGTGTTAATTTCTTTGCTTAATCCCTTCACCTTTCATCCAGCCCCCCAATCCTCCTCCCCTCTGACAACTATTAATCTGTTCCAAGTATCTATGCCTCCATTTCTATTTTGTTTGTCAGTTTATTTCGTTTATTAGATTCCACATATAAGTGAGATTATATGGTATTTGCCTTTCTTTGATGGGTTTATCTCACATAATGTAATACTCTCTAGGAACATCCATGATGTAACAACAGGTAAGATTTCCTTCTTTTTATGGTTGCATAGTATTCTATTGTGTAAATGTACCACAATTTTTTTGTATCCACTTATTTACTGATGGACACTTGGGCTGTTTCCAGATCTTGGCTATTGTAAGTAATGCTGCAATGAATATAGGGATGCATATATTTTTTTCAAATTAGTGTTTTGGGTTTCTTTGGATATATTTTCAGAAGTATAATGGAACTCTGGGTCAAAAGGCAGTTCCATTTTTAATTTTGTGAGTAAACTCCATACTGCTTTTCACAGTCTGCATTCCCATCTACAGTAGATAAAGGTTCCATTTTCTTCACATCCTCACTAAAACTTATTTGTTGATTTATTGATGATGGCCATTCTGGCAGGCATGAGATGATATCTGACTGTGTTTTTAATTTGTATTTCTCTAATGATCAGTGACATTGAGCATCTTTCCACATTTCTATGGGTCATCTGTATGTCCTGTTTGCAGAAGTGTCTATTCAGGTCCTTTGCTCGGTTTTTAATTGGATTGTTTGTCTTCTTGGTGTTGAGTTGTATAAGTTCTTTATACGTTCTTGATAAGGGGTTAAAAATTAACCCCTTATCAGATGTATCACTGATAAATATGTTTTCTCATTCAGTGGGATGCCTTTTTGTTTTATTGATGGTTTCTTTTGCTGTGCAAAAGCTTTTTAGTTTGATGTAGTCCCATTTGTTTTCTTTTTCCTTTGTTTCCCTTGCCTGAAGAGCTATATCAGCAAAAGTATTGCTATGAGAAATGTCTCAAATTTTACTGCTTATGTTTTCTTCTAGGATTTTTATGGTTTTGCACCTAACATTTAAGTCTTAAATCCACTTTGAGTTTATTCTTGTGTATGTTGTAAGTTGGTCAGTCTAGTTTCACTTTTTGCATGTTATTTGTCCAATTTTCCTAACACCATTTATTGAAGATACTGTCTTTTCCCAATTGTATGTTCTTGCCTCCTTTGCCAAATATTAATTGACCATAAATGTGTGAGTTTATTTCTGTGTTATTTATTCTGTTCCATTGATCTCTATGCCTGTTCTTGTGCCAGTACTGTGCTGTTTTGGTTATTGTGGCCCTGTAGTATAGTTTGATATTAAGTAGTGTCATACATCCAACTTGTTCTTTATTAAGATTTCTGAGGCTATTCCAGGACCTTTTGTGGTTCTATTTAAATTTTTGAAATATTTGTTTTAGAAATGAGACATTCCATATGAATTAAAATAGGAATTGTGTTGATATGTAGGTTGTTTTGGGTAGTATGAACATTTTAATGTAGTTAATTTTTTCTATCCATGAATATGGCATATGCTTTCACTTATTTGTATCTTGCTCAACTTCTATCTTCAGTACCTTATAATTGTCTGAGTAAGGGTCTTTTTCCTCCTTGGTTAAATTTATTCCTAGGTATCTTATTTTTTGTTGCTTGGGGATTGTTTTATATATATTTCTGTTTCTAATGGTTAGTTACTGTTGTATGAAAATTCCACTGATTTCTGAATATTAATTGTGTATCCTGCTACTTTGCCAAATTCATTTATTAGATCTAGTAAATTTTTGGTGGAGTCTTTAAGATTTTCTTTAAAAAATATTTTATTTGCTTATGTTTAGATAAGGACACACCCAAGGATGTGCCCTGACTGGGAATCAAACCAGTGACCCTTTGGTTCACAGGCCAGTGCTCACTCCACTGAGCCACACCAGCCAGGGCTAGGGTTTTCTATATATATTATCATGCCATCTGTAAATAATAACAGTTTTACTTCCTCCTCTCCAATGTTAATGCCTTTTATTTCTCCTTGTCCATTTCTGTGGCTAGTACTTCCAGTATAATGTTGAATAAAAGTGATGAAAGTGGACATCCTTATCTTGTTCTTCCTCTTAAGGGAAACACATTTAGTTTCTGCCTCTTGAACGTGATCTTAGCTCTGGGTTTGTCTTATATGGCCTTTGGTATGTTGAAGTATTATACCTCTATTCCCACTTTGCTGAGAGTTTTTATCATAAATGGGTGCTGAATTTTATCAAATGTTATTTCTGCATCTATGGATATGATCATGTGATTTTTATCCTTCATTTTGTTTATGTGATGTATCACATTTATTGATTTGCAAATATTGTACCAATCTTGCATCCCTGGGATGAATCCCACTTGATCATGCTGTATGATCTTTTTAATGTATTGCTGGATCTGGTTTGCTAAGATTTTGTTGTGGATTTTAGCATCTATATTCATCAGAGATATTGGCCTATAATTTTCTTTCTTTTTAGTGTTGTTATCTGGTTTTAAAATTAGGACAATACTGGCCTCATAAAGTGAACTTAGGAATCTTCCCTCTTCTTGAATTTTTTGGAATAGTTTGACAAAGATAGGTTTATTTAATTTTTGAATTTCTGATAAAATTTGCTTGTGAAACTATATGGTTTAGGACTTTGTTTACATGGAGGTTTTTGATTAATGTTTCAATATTATTTTAGTTATAATTGGTGTATTCAAATTTTCTGATTCTTCCTGATTTAGTTTTGGAAGTTTGTATGTTTCTAGGAATTTATCCATTTCTTCTAGATTGTCTGATTTGTTGGCATACAGTTTGTTTATAATATTTTCTTACAATCATTTGTATTTCTTTGGTGTCAGTTGTTCTCTTTCATTTGTGATTTTATTTATTTGGGTCTTCTCTCTTTTTTCTTTATGAGTATGATTAAAGTTTTGTCAATCTTGTTTATCTTTTTAAAGAACCAACTCTTGGTTTTATCAATCTTTTGTATTGTTTTTTTAGTCTCCATATCATTTATTTCCACTCTAATATTTATTATTTCTTTCCTTCTACTTACTCTGTGCTTTGTTTGCTTTATTTGTTGTTCTTTTTCCAGTTTTTTAAGGTATACACTTGGACTTTTTTATTTGATTTTTTTTTTCTTCTTGAGGTAAACCTGTAATGCTATGAACTTTTCTTTCAGGACTTCTTTCACTGTGTCCCATAAATTTTTGTTTTTCATGTGTTCATTTTAACTTCTGGCATCTTCCTTGACCTCATTGTTAACTTGTTCATTGTTTATTAATATGTTATTTAGCCTCTATGTGTTTGCATGATTTTTAGTTTTTTTATTGTAATTGATTTCTAGTTTCATACCATTGTGGTCAGAGAAGGTGTTTTATATGATTTCAATATTCTTGAATTTTTTAAGACTTATTTTGTGTTCTAACATGTGGTCTATCTTTGAGAATGTTTTAGATACACTTGAGAAGAATGTATATTTTGCTCCTTTGGGATGATGAAATGTTCTGTAAATAGCAATTGAATCCACCCAATCTAGTGTGTGGTTTAAGACTGCTGTTGCCTTGTTTATTTTTTTGTCTGGTGAATCTATCGATTGTTGTCAGTGGGGTGTTAAAACCTCCTGTGATGGTTGTATTGCTGTCAACCTCTCCCTTAATGTCCACCAAGATTTTATTTATATATTCGAGTGCTCAGAAGAAGCTAATTTTGAATTTTAACATTAGTCTACATTTTTAAGTATAACATCAAAAAATGAATGTGAGGCTTGAGCACTGAATATTTTGTAAGTAACTAACTGAGAACTTGATTCTGCAGACATTTATTGATGCCTGCCATGTGCAAGACATTGTGTCAGATGCTAAGGAGGTATTGAATTTCCTTTTAGCAAACAATCATAAAATATCAGTAACTATACACTTAAGTCGCAGGCTAATATAGTCAACAAGTGTAGAGAGAATGGTGGGATGACCCAAGCTCTATTCAGTGTGTGGCTTCATGTGACAGACTGGTTTGACTCTCACCAAACCCAGATTGTGTTAAAGATGGCAGAGTAAATTAGGGTAAGTTATGAACAGTGGTATGCTGGAGTAAATTCATATAAGCTCACAAGAGCCAATGGTTAATATCTCTTCCCAGCTCTATGTTGAAGGGCATCATTTGAGTAGCTTGAAATAGGCCATGTTGGGAACATTTATACAATGAAAATCAGTAAACTGTACAAATCAGGAGTTTTGAGTTTTGTTTTATTTTGTTGTTAAATGTTTGCCACTATGTTTGTCATTTCATTCAACTAGAAATCCAGTTGCTAAACATTTACCAGTGCACAACTGGTTGTGTGAGCATCTGTTACAAATAATCCCAGTATCTTCATGACTTGAATCAATAAATTTTTGTTTCTTTCTCATATCACTACATAATATGAGCTGACAGGGGATTCTGCTCCATGCAATAACCCAGAAATCCAATTCCTCTCATTGTGGGTCTCCACTAACCTTCACACAGCTTCATAGTTATCTTGGAATATCCACTTATAGATAGGGGTGGTTGGAGGGAACACAAAGAAAGCCCACTACCTCTTAGTGCCCCCAAATTGACCCTTCACTTCTGTGCACTTCCAGTAATCAGAACTAATCAAAAGGCCCCACCTCGATGCAAGAGAGACAACAAATGTGTGACAGTAGAGAGTAGCAGACAACATAACACTGTAAAATGATTGAAGAGATGAGCAAGTTTTTTTTTCTGGATTTAGAGAGACTTGGACTTAGGAAGTACTAATTACATTGGACAAGCCACACTTATATAGTATAAATTTAACCGTTCTATTGATCCAAAGAAGTCACAAGATCTGCCATTTTCAAGGCAAGGGAAAAGAAACATCACTTCTTTATGGGAAAAGCTGCAAAGTCACATTGCAAAGAGGCATAGATTCAAGAAGATATGACTTTTAATAATACGTCACAACACCACACCTACAGGATCCCAGCAACACAGTCTTCCTTCTGTTCTTGAAGCTATTTTGTGACTTTGGCTATATGTGATGGAAGCCCTAGAGTTCATTGTTAAAGTAGTTGGCCTGAAGACTATACTTTCAGGGATCATTTCTATATTTTGTTAAAGTAATTGGCCTGGTGCCTACAAGGCATGGGGAGAAACCAAAATTCTTCCCCAGCTTAAATCTGCTGATCCTGTCTTAGGTCTTGATGTTTACTTTTTTTTTCTACTGGTCATTTCTCCTTTAACAGGCTACTGACTTCTTGAAAGTAAGGCCTGAATCTTACTTGTCTGTGTATCTCCAACAAGGCCAAACACAGCTTTGCATATATTTGACATCAATACATTTTGATTCAAATGGTAGCTATGCCTGTGGCTGGCCTTCTAAACGAAGCCCAAAGAAGGCCAGATACTTATTGGGTCCTGGAGAGAGCAACAAGAACTGGAATCAAACTTTCTGCAACTGTTTTTTTTAAAAAAAAAAAAAACACAAAGGAATTGGGCCTCAATATTGTGAAGGGCTATGAGCCCCATGTGGGAAAACACCATATACAAAAACAATGAAAGGGAAAAATAACTCACGTAGCATGCTCAACTGCAGCATACTTAACCACACACATTCTTTTGTCCCACTATCCTAGCCTGAAGTGACAATATATTATTGGTGAAACCATCAAGAAAATTATAGTAATTTCAATTGTGTTCTAATTGATTCCAGTGCCGCATCATGACACCATCAGCCAAAAAAAAAATGTGTATCATTATACTCAGTGTTAATTCTGATTCAGTCTTTGTTCCATTTACATGTGTTTGTAGATCCCCCTCCACTCTGGTGAGTATCTGCTCATTCCAAGACAAGGCCTTTTAAGATGAGCTCAAGTACCTTACCTACCAAATTAAGTTGGATATTCATGCAGTATCAGTTTCTCCCTTTTCCAACCTTACTTTTGATTTGGGGAATTAGCCAGGCTTCTCAATCTGCTTGTCTATAAAATAGGGCTATCCACTCACATAAAAGAGAAAATCTGTGAAAAATACAGATTTTTTTTCAAAGGTGACCCAACTTGTATCAAATTTTAGGCCTCACCTATTCCCATGAGCTGAGAGATGCTGACTGAAGGGTAGCTCTCTCCACACTAAGGTTCTCTCTGGGACAGAACCTTTTTCTACTGTGCAATTTTTGTGTGGTTTTTTTTTTTTTGTATTTTTTAGGGGGTTAGCAGTTGATGTTTATTTTAAATGTAGTGAGTTAATTGTATTTAAGCTAAAAACTTTTTTTCTTTTTTATTGAATTTAATGGGGGTTACACTGGTTAACAAATATATGTAGGTTTCAGGTGCACAATTCTATAACACATTATCTGTGCACTGTATTGTGAGCTCACCACCCCAAGTCAAGTCTCAGTCCATCACCATTTATCCCCCATACCTTCCTCCACCTCTCTCCCCCCACTCTAATCAATTAATGAATGACCACTTATTTAACTGTTTATTGCAAATTATTGACTCAAAGCAAAACAGAAAAGAAATATCTATAGAAACTACAAACTTCTACCATATCACTTCTGTATTTTAATAGCTCTATTGAAATCTAATTCACATACAATATGCTGTACATACTTAAAGTACACAATTTGGTGTTTTCACATATAAGTATACCTGTGAAATCATTTTTATGAGCAAAACAGTGAACATATTGATCACTTTCAGAAATTTCCTCATGACTTTTTATATAATCTCTCCCTCTTACTCCTTGTAACCCTGCACCCCCAACAACCATCCCCAGACTGGTAGGAACAGGCAGTATTTATTATTCCTGGCACTGGACATTGTTTCTTTTATCTAAACCTATTGGATGGTCCTTTCCACACCTTCACACAATTTCCTCACATGCTCATGCTAGTCAGTACTTTCCTGAATACAGTAGTCCTCTCTTGTCCATAGGGAATATGTTCCAATCCCTGCAGTAGATGCTTGAAATTGCAGATAGTGCTGAACCCTATATATACTATAGTTTTCCTAAATATTGATACCTATGATAAAGTTTAATTTATAAATTAAGCACGATGAAAAATTAACAATAATACAAAAGATCAATTATAACAATGTACTCTAAAAATTATGTGAATGTGGTCTCTCAAAATATCTTATTGTACTGAGAGTACTCATTGTGCTCTCTTTCTCTTTCTCTCTCTCTAAATATCTTATTGTACTATATTCATCTTTTCACTTAAAGGGAGTAACTTATGGCTCCTCTTTGGCATGTCTAAATTTCTAGCATCACTATTCTTGTGCTTTGGGGCCATTATGAAGTTAAATAAAGGTTACTTGAACACAAGTACTGGGATACTGTGACAGTCAATCTAAAAACTCAGACAACTACTAAGTGACTAATGGGTGGGAAGCATGGATGTGCAGAACAAAGGTACAATTCACGTTCCAGGGAGGATAGAGCAGGACAGATCCAGATTTCATCACACTACTCAGAACAGCATGCAATTTAAAATTTATGAATTGTTCATTTCTGGAATTTTCCATTTAATATTTTTGGTCTGTGGTTGACTGCAAGTAATTGAGACTGCAGAATATAAAACTGTGGATAAGAGGGACTACTGTACTTAAAGGGGACCCTCTGTAGTTCTGAATTTTTCTCTGTACACCTCTCTTGTCCCTACACTGTGAACTTTAGTTGCCTTGATCATCCTTGACTCTAAGCTCCATTTCTTCAACTCAAAGAGTTTTCTGCCCCCTCCTTGAATTTTCCCTCCCTGCACTGTGGCCTGTATTCCTTCTTCAGGCAGTAAGCAAGGGTAATCATAGGGCTCACCTCCTTTGTTCCCTGTCTTTCAAGGATCACTGTTTTTATTTGACTGCTATTCAATGTTTTGAAAACCATTGCTTCAGCCCTGGCTGGCGTAGCTCAGTGGATTGAGCACGGGCTGGGAACCAAAGTGTCCCAGGTTCGATTCCCAGCCAGGGTACATTCCTGGGTTGCAGGCCATAACCCCCAGTAACCGCACGTTAATGTTTCTCTCTCTCTCTCTCTCTCTCTCTCTCTCTCTCTCTCTCTCTCTCCCCCCTCCTTTCCCTCTCTAAAAATAAATAAATAAAATCTTTAAAAAAAAAAAGATAACCATTGCTTCATATACTCTGTCCAATTCCTTAGTTTTTTAAGATAGGGGATAAATCTCTCTGTTATTCCATCTCGGCTAGAAGAGAAAGTTGCTCATAGCACTTTTGTTTGCTATAAAATTTTAAAAGGGAAATACAGTTTTCCCTAACAAGCTGTAGGAAAATGTTTTTCATAAATTTAGTGAGCAGATATGGAAAATTGACTTAATTTCCTAACTTCTTAAATACAGAAGCATGAGAGTATTAAGATCAATTCCACTGTAACTGCATTTGAAGCAAAGTGGATGAATTGAATAATGGATTAGAAGTGAAGGAATGAGGAGATATAATTTCTGAGTTTTTCTCCACTTTCTCACTGTCTTTTCTCTCCAATGTCTGCCAACTCTCCTAAATTTAAACTTTACCAATCAATCCATTCATCCATCCACTAATCAATTATTGAATGCTACTGAGAGCCAGGGATAGAATGAATTATAAGACAGGAAGACTTATGTAAAGTGTTCACATATGATGGGTGAGAGTTCTATTGACATAGAGGTGTGAATAAAATGCTGAGGCAATGTGGATGGTGGAATCATTACCTTGGGGTGGGGTTGAGGAACCAGATCATTGAAAGCTTCTCCTGGGAAGATACATTTGAACTGAGTATTGAAGAATGAACAGCATTTGGATCAGCAGAAATGGGAGGGAGGAGGCATTTGCGAGAGAGAGAATGAGCTAAGCCAAAATGAGTGTGGGGAAAAAAACAGTCTTATTTCTAGAATGGTGAAAAGCTGACCATGGCTAGAGTCAAGGGGTACGGAAGGAGGGGGGCTGTGACTTGTCAGAAAATTAGGCTGCAGAAGTGACTGGGCTAGGCTAAAAAGAACGGTGAATGTGAAGCCAAGGAATCTAGATTTTAATCTCCCAACAACCTCAATTTCAGAGCAGAGAAATGACATTATCAGGTGTGTGTTCTGGACTCTCTAGGAGAGGAAGATGGCAAGAGGACTCTGCAGGAGGCTGCTGAAGCCATCCAGAAAAAAAAATACAAGTCCCTGAACACAGACAGGGAGGATGTGGACTAATCTAAGAGGCATTTCATCAGGAGAATTTGCAGTGTACAGTGGCCAATGGCACACTTAAGAATGAATGAGAGGGAGACTTGAGGGTAAATGCCTCTTGGTTTTCCTTTTAAAAAATATTTCAATGAACTTTTTATTGGTCTTCTTCCTTGCCATGGGATGCCCCATTTCTACTGCCTTTAATGCCTCAAGCCTTGGGTGTCATTGACCTCAGACACCACTCTGCCATCCACAATCCTGTGAGTTGTAGTATTTTGGATGATTTGTAAGGAGGGGCTCTTGTCCAGGGCATCAACAAGATTGAAGTCCTCCCCTTCTTCAGGAAGGCTGCAGTAGGGGGCCATCTGAGCCTCCAGCTTGACCTTGATGTTCAGCAGGGCCTCATATTCCTGGGCCTAGCACTACCCCTCTGCCCAGGTCTGGGCCAGCTCTGACTTCAGGTGCAGCAGGATCCCACTGAGTTGTTCCACCTGCATGGCATAGCATGTCTTCCCTTCCCTCAGGCTGTTCTCCAAACTGGCCTTCAGATTCCTCATTGAGTCCAGGTCAAGCTCCAATGACTGGACTGTATGTCTCATCTCCATGAATGTCTCAGCAGTGGTCTGCGAGGTGACCACTGTGGTGCTCTGTTCAATCTGATGGGACCAGTACTTGTCCAGCTCCTCTCAGTTCTTCTGAGCCAGCTTGTCATACTGGGTCAAGATGTCTGCCATGATTTTGCCTAGGTCCTGAGATTTGGGGGCATCCAACCCCACAGTCAACACAGAATTGGCAGTCTGGTTTTGTAGACCATTTACTTCCTCATCATGGTTCTTCTTCAAGAAGAGCAGCTCCTCCCTGACAGCCTCGATCTCTGTCTCCAGCTGCATCTGAGTGATATTGGTGTCATCAACGACCTTTCAGAGCCCACTGATGTCATTCTCCACAGACTGGCACATGGCCAGCTCTGTCTCATACTTGATTCTGAAGTCATCAGCAGCAAGATGAGCATTGTCAATCTGCAGAATGATGCAGGCATTGTCTACAGAATTTGCAAAGATCTGAACCCTCAAGTTTTTGATGGTGTTGAAATAATACACCTGGTCTCTGATGTAGGATCCCTTCTTCTCTAAGTGTGCCTGGATTTTGATCTCCAGTTTCACATTATCATCCTCCAGGCTTCTCACCTTCTCCAGGTAGGAGGCCAGATGGTTGTTAGGGATTGCATAGTCTCCTCACTCTGAATGCCCCTTATGCCCACCAGGCCCCTGGCCATCCCTGCAGCTAGGCCTCCAGATCCCCAGCTTCCCCACACACTGGTGGAGTGGAACATGAAGATCTGGAAGCCCAAGCCTCTGCTGCCTGCATAGACACTGGCTGTGCTGCTGGCAGGCTGGACCAGGTAGCTGGGTGACTGCACAGAGTCCAGGGTCCAGTAGCTTGTGGAGAAGCTGGAGCATGTGCTGAAGCTCATGTTGTTCAGGGAGGAAGGTGAGAAGCCAAGATTCAGGTTGAAGCTGCCTTGGTTTTCCAATTTGAAAAACTAACTAAGATGAAGATGGCAGGCAGAATAAGTTTGAATTATCTTTTAGCCCCACTGCGTTTGGGGTTTTCATGAAACATTGAGGAGGAGAGTTATAGCAGGCAACTGGACCTCAAGGCGAGAAGTTTGAGAGTCAAGGGTGTGCTGTCATAGTTAGAATGATCAAGTTGGCTTTATCATAGTACATGAAATGAGGAGAGAATAATATGGCATTCTTCTTATCTGAATAACATTTATGAACAATTTTGCACTTTGAATATCTCTTGAGCAAACACATTCATACAGGCCAATTTTTAAGTATCTCAGTGCAAGAGATAAAATTCTGACATATTCTTTCAGTGAGGTTAGGGATTTAAGATATAGGGATTCTCATCAGCCCTCATGTATTCTAGAATTTAATGTGGTGTAATAATGTTTATCAGTGAAAATGAAAATATCGGACATGTGGCATATATTGCTGTAGACTTTCTAATCAATGACCACAGGAACAGAAAAGTAAGAAGATTGGCTACAGGAGATTCTCAGGAGTCAGTGCTGAGCCATTTTTCAAAGAGTTGCTATTTCAAGGTCAGCTCTGATTTAAATATTTCTGGTACTAAATAAACAGGGGAACTTGGGTAAGCCTGAGTCAGCCTCATACCCTCAACTGATTTCATCAATAAATACATATTCTAACGTGGACATCAAAAGTGAAATCTATTTGAGGAAGAAGTGATTTGGTTTGACCTTCAAGCAGTGGGAAAAAAAAAAAAAAAACACTTGCCATTTCGGGAGGACTTCCTCAGAGGAAGCTCTGCCTCAGACAGTAGAAACCCACTGGCATTTCCCAGGCTCCTGAAATGTCAGAAGTATTGGCTACAACATTTGTATTCATGAAGACTACACATTTGAGCATTATTGGTGGACAAGTTTGTTAGTTCCAGTTAGCTCAAAGCTCTTACTAAGTTCATTCTTTCCTAAACTCTAATGGTCCAAGGTGAGTAGTCAGTGTCATATATTATAAGGAGGCTCCTGGAAACTCCCTTCTCTAAGGCTATAAGATGTGGGCAGAGAGAATGAGGAATACATGTTTCATGAATTCTAATCCAGTCCCCAGACATGGGATGGTCATATTTGTCTGTTCCAGAGTCAGACAGTTTTCAAACTGAGACAAGATTTGGTGTTTTTTGTGACTTTCAGAGAATTACACAACATCAATAAACTTTTTGCTCTAGTGCCACCTAACATGAATGATTTAAAAAAATATTTTATTGTTGTCCAATTACTGTTGTCTGCATTTACCCTCCACCACTCCCCGCCACCCCAGTCAAACCCACTTCTCTCCCTTGCTTCCACCCCCTCGCCCTTGGTTTTGTCCATGTGTCCTTTATACTTGTTCCTGAAAATGCTTCCCCCCATTATCCCCTTCAACCTCCGCTCTGGTTACTGTCAGATTGTTCTTAATTTCAATGTCTCTGGTTATATTTAGTTTGCTTTTTTCTTTTGTTGATTAAATTCCTGTTAAAGGTGAGATCATATGGTGTTTGTCCCTCACCACCTGGCTTATTTCACTGAGCATAATGCTCTCCAGTTCCATCCATGCTGTGTCAAAGGGCAGGAGCTCCTTCTTTCTCTCTGCTGTGTAGTATTCCATTGTGTAAATATACCATAGATTTTTGATCCATTCATTTACTGATGGGCACTTAGGTTGCTTCCAGCAATTGGCTATTGTAAATTGTGCTGCTATGAACATTGGGGTGCATATGTTCTTTGGGACTGGTGTTTTAGGGCTCTTAGGATATAATCCCAGCAGTGGAATTGCTGGGTCAAAAGGCAGTTCCATTTTTAGTTTTCTGAGAAGATTCTACACTGTTTTCCACAGTGGATGCACCAGTTTGCAATCCCACCAACAGTGCACTAGGGTTCCCTTTTCTCCACATCCTCTCCAACACTTGTTTGATGAATTGTTTATGATGGCCATTCTAACTGGTGTGAAGTGGTATCTCATTGTGGTTTTAATTTCCATCTCTCTGATGGCTAGTGATGCTGAGCATCCTTTCATATGTCTCTGAGCCCTCTGTATGTCCTCCTTGGAGAAGTGTCTGTTCAAGTCTTTTGTCCATTTTTTAATTGGGTTGTTTGTCTTCCTGGAGTGGAGTTGTTTGAGTTCTTTATATATTTTGGAAATCAAACCCTTGTCCAAGGTATCATTGGCAAATATGTTTTCCCATACAGTTGGTTCTCTTTGCATTTTAATGCTGTTTTCTTTAGCCATAGCATGAATGACTTTTAAATACACCATAGATTACAAAGTGGCTAGGGTTACAATCACACACTTTAAATTTTTCTTCTTTATTTTTTCCCTTTTTATTGTTATTCGATTACAGTTGTCCCCATTTTCCCACCATTTCTCTCCCCTGCCCTACCCACCCCCACCTCCCACATTCAATCCTCCCTCTGTTGTCTTGGTCCATGGGTCTTTTATACATGTTATGATCATATAACTTCCACTAATATAAATTTTTCTTCTTTATATTAGTGGAAGTTGTATCCACAGAAATAAAATATATAATAGTAAACTCTCTTCAGGAGCCACTAGATTGGCAAACACAATCCCAAGTGGAGATAGTGTTGTCACCCACTCCAGAATAATTAGAAGTTATTTGAAGAGGTGAAAGTTGATCTTCAGATTGCTTAGAAATTCTTGGTAAGAGGATTCTATCCAGAAATCCAGGGATTTCTGGCTTTTGGGAAGAGAGTGCTTAAAAATGATGGTGGGTAGATATCTGTAGGCCACACCTATATGTGTCCAGTGCAAGTTTTCCACAATGATCTCTTTGACTGAAATGTACAGAATATTCAATGGAGCAAAAGCCTTGAGCCATTTGTATCCAAAATAAACTCTGGGTAATGATGTGTTCTCTTAAGGATGTAGCTACAAATGTTAGGGGCGAGGATTCATATTCAAAAGACCACAACCCTTGTCCCATACTGCTACAGATCCCTGAACTTCTACCACTAGTCACTCCCCACCCTCCCTCTTTTTGGGATTTATGGAAGATGCTACCTCTAGGATATGAATTAATTAACCAAACTGATTCCCTACTTAATATCTGGGACACTTGTTGGGAAAGGAGAATATGAGGAGTCCCAAATAAAACTCTGTCTCCTCTATAGTTTTTCTTATTTATATGGCTATGTTTTTTATAACATTTTTTATTTTAATTGTTGTTCAAGTACAGTTTTCTGTCTTTTACTCCCATCCCAGCCCACCCACCCAGTCCTCCTCACCTCCCTCCCATTTCTACCCACCCCCCTAGTTTTTGTCCATGTGTCCTTTATACTTGTTCATGTAAACCCTTCCCCTCTTCCCCTGAAATTCCCTCCCCTCTCCCCTCTGGTCATTGTCAGCCTGTTCTCTATTTCAGTGTCTTTGGTTATATTTTACTTGTTTCTTTGTTTTGTTGTTTAGGTTCCTGTTAAAAGTGATATCATATGGTATTTGTCTTTCACCACCTGGCTTATTTCACTCAGCATAATGCTTTCCAGTTCCATCCATGCTGTCACAAAGGGTAGGAGCTCCTTCTTTCTTTCTGCTGCATAGAATTCCATTGTGTAAATGCACCATAGTTTTATGATCCATTCATTTACTGATGGGAACCTAGGTTGCTTCCAACACTTGGCCATTGTAAATTGTGCCGCTATGAACATTGGGGTGCATAGGTTCTTTTGGATTGGTTGAAAACAGTGTTTTAAGGAGGGTTTTGTCATACATGAGAAGTACAATTTAGCTTCGTGTGTGTGTGTGTGTGTGTGTGTGTGCGCGCGCACACTCGCATGTGTGTATGACCCTGGAAAGGCAAAGGCCATTCTCTCCCACCGCTTCATAGAAATAATAAGGCTTTAACCCAGGAGTCAGAAGGGAGCATGACACCATCATGGCTTACACTATTGCAGCTTTGGGGTGCATTAGAGTTAAATACCTGGGCAGACACAACATACTCACAGAAGGGATGGTAGCTCTGCAGAATAGGCATGACTGCGGTGCTGCTACTTTGAAAACACTGGAAAAAGATCTGAATGTAAGAACAACAGAGGACAGTGCACAGCACTTGTGAAATGCCCCTTAAGGTCCCAGAAGTAACTGAAATGACTTGCAAGAGGAACAGTTCTGGAGCTGAGGCCCAACATTATCCAGTTATCAAAGAAATACAAGGTATTTCCATTCTGTGAGCTCACTGTTATTTGTACAAACAAACTGGTAGGGTTTGGACAATACTGAGTTATAGTTAATTCATTTGGGAAAAGTGTATCAAGTACCTAATATGTGCCAGAAACTGTGCAAAACTCTGAAGATTTAAAGACAAAAATTCAGCCCCAGACACCTGAGAACTTACACTGTGATAGCAAGTCTACTCCTTATCTCATCAGGAGGTTATTTACTAGATATCTCTTAGACTGTTGTACCACAATCACCACCAATAACCACACAGATTGTGTTCTGAACAGAGAATATGATGTGAATGCCAACCTCTTGAGTTGTGCATTGCACAACCTCACATGCCAGCCCTATTTACCCATATATGCTCCACCTAAAATACCTTCCCTCGCAATTCTGTCTCCCAACTTCTTCCAGAAGCATCTCTGATTTTAACTCGTCTCCCAAACCTTGCATCCTCCCCTGACCACATCCCCCAAAGCATTCTCTTTCCTCAGACTTCTTTTGGCATATTCTGTATGTCATGGTAACCTGAAAATTAAACAGGGTGTGTGTGCATCCTTTCTTGTTTAATGTTTTCTTTTACTATTATTTTAGCTGTGTTATTATTTATCTTTTGGTCAGCCTTAAGCTAAACTCCTTGTACTGTTTTCAGCTGTAAGGATAGGAACTGTGTCCTATTCATCTTTGCATTTTCCTACAGGTCTTGCACATAACTGAAATTCAGTAGAATAAAAGAAGAAAGTGCTATTTAAAATCAGACCTTTTAAAGAGTGAAAGATGCCAATTGAAATGGAGTGTCTGACAAAAATCTTCAGTCAATAAGTTTTTCAAATTCTTTTAGTTGTTGATTCTCAAATACTTATGCTAATGACAACCAGGAAAAGCATAGATATTGGAAATGTACCAAACCCAAGACTAATTCTAGCCAACTAGTTTTTTCACCAAACTTTCTGCAAGAACATCTAACAACAGGCTCAGGTACCATTGATGCCTCTCAATCTCTCAATTATCCATTGAGGGAGTCAATCTCGTTCTTTCTTTGGTTTAAACATTAGTGGGATGTTCAAAGGATGGTGACCTGAGGGTACAGAAAAGAGGGAGGAAGATGGAGAAAGAGAAAAAAATGATCTGAAAATGAAATTAATTAATTAATGATATAGGATTTGGATTTAGAAAATTAGAAGAGATCAGCTGAGGTCATTTTCAATGAAATACTTAAGTAATTTTTTTCACTTTGAACTTTGTTGTAGTGGACCTCAAAATTCTGTGGCAGATATTTGGTCAAGTTGTTTCCATTAAAAAGTGCTGATTTGAAAAACTAACTTAAAAGCTGTCACACACACACACACAAATCGTGCACAAGAAAACATTCTCCTTTCCTTCTGAATGTTTTATGATGCAAACCTTCATATTTTTCAATTTTGTAATCATTAACCAGTCTTTTGATTAAACTTAAATGGCCAATTCAAAGAAACAGTTCTGAGACTGTTCTTCCATCACTGATTAAACTGAGATGGCAGGTGTTGGGGATAATGTTCATTTAGCCTTGAGCTTTCTGGGCAGACTTGGTAACTTTACCAGCTTCAGCTGCTTTCTTGTCCACCGCTTTGATGACACCAACAGCAACTGCCTGCCTCATGTCATGAACAGCAAAACAACCCAGAGGAAGATAATCAGAGGAACTCTCAACATGGATGGGCTTGCCAGGAACCATATCAATGATGACGGTATCACCAGATTTAAAACTTTGGGCCTTCTTCCAGATTTTCCCCAGAATGACAGCCTTCTCCTTTAGCTCAGCAAATTTTCAATATGAGCTATGTGACAATCAAGCACAGGTGCATATTCAGCACTGGTTTCGCCTGAATGGTTCCAGATAATCACCTGAGCTGTGAAGCCAGTTGCTTCCACTGGTGGGTCACCATTGTTGTCACCAGCCACATTGCCATGACAACCATCTTTTAATAGAAAAATTCTTTACATGGAAGACCACATTGTCCCCAGGAAGAGCTTCACTCAAACCACCATGGAGCATTTCAACAGCCTTTACTTCAGTTGTAACACCAACTGGAGCAGAGGTGACCACCATGCAGGGTTTGAGAACACTAATCTCCAGTCAGCCCAGGGACAGTACCAATACCACCAATTTTGTAGACATCCTGGAGGGGCAGACATAGAATTTCTCAGTTGGATGAGTTGGTGGCAGGATGCAATCCAGAGCTTCAAGCAGTGTGGTTACACCAGCATTGCCATCTTTATGGGTGACTTTCTATTCTTTGAACCTAGAGATGTTAGCACATGGCTAAAGCACCTTGTCAACATTCCAACCAGAAATTGGCACAAATGCTACTGTTTCAGGGTTGTAGCCAACTTTCTTAATGTACATGCTGACTTCTTTAACAATTTTCTCATATCTCTTCTGGCTGTAGGGCAGCTCAGTGGAATCCATTTTGTTAACACCAACAATTAGCTGTTTCACATCCAGTGTGTAAGCCAGAAGTGCATGCTCATAGGTCTGTCCATTCTTGGAGACCCCTGCTTCAAACTCACCAACACCAGCAGCAACAATCAGGACAGAACAGTCAGCCTGAGATGTGCCTGTCATCATGTTTTTGATGAAGTCTTTGTGTCCTGGGGCACCAATGATGGTCACATGATACTTGGCAGGTCTCAAATTTCTACAAGGAGACACCACACTCACACGAAGCTTTCAGTTTATTGAAGACCCAGGTGTACTTGAAAGAGCCACCTTCTCAAACTTTCCAATGGTTCTTTTGTCAATCCCACCGCATTTGTAGATTAGATGACCAGTAGTGATAGACTTGGTGAAAACTACAAACGCAGTGACAGCATTTAATTTTTTCCTTTCCTATTTTGGCTTAGATTTAGTGGTGGTTTTCATGAAACCTATGTTCTGGTGGCAAACCATTGTGAAAAAAAGGATACTTAAGCAATTCTATTCTTAGAAAGAACAGCTACTTTTTCCATGGAAGGAAGTGGGAAGAGAGAGAAGGAAAAAAGGAAAGAAGAGAGAAAGAAAGGGAGGAAGGAGGGAGGGTAGGAAGGAAGAGAAAGAAGTAGGGAATAAGGGGAAGAGAGAGAGCAAGAGAGCAAGCAAAAATAGAAGGGGCAAGGGGGGATCTCCAAACAGACCACTGTTTGCCCCTTTGCTACCCTATTGATGTTCAATATGCTTTAATTGACACAAGAGTCTGGAATGCTCTAAAACTCTGAGTAAGGGAATGGCCTCCCTGAGCAATTTAAAATTCCTTTATCATTCATACCTCGACCACAAGATTAAACTGGCATCTTGTTCTTTTTTAATTTCATCAGTAAAAAATGCACTGAAAACCCAGAATGAGTGATATTTCCTCCACACCTACTTTATGACAAATAGTATATCCTAAACCAGGTAGCTGACTAAGTCCTTACTCACAGGAACAGAAGTTTTTCATCTGAAGTCAGTCTGTTCCCCTCTGAGCTGGACAGGCTGTCCCATCTGCTCTGGTATACTGGAGCTCCATGAGTAAATTAGAAACCTAGCTTCAGGGAAGTAACATACTCAGAGAAAACCCCCAGCATCCTGTACACTCTGATTGCAGCACCACGCTAGGTCATTCAGGAAAGAAAATGCAAACAGTTTGAAAAAAATCTAAGAATTACTAGTCTATGTGATCTGATAGTAGAGAGTCTGGGAAGACCCTAATGTCACCTCCCACCACAGGGCTGTGGTCTTCTGAGGTAAGGTTCTAATCCTTCCTCAAAGGTCAAGCGATTAAGGCCCCCACAATGTTGTTAGTCACATCCTCATGTAAATGCACAACCTGAAGGATGTTTGGAAAAGAGGAGAAAGAAGAGAGCAAGTGGAGCAATGTAAGTTAGGGGGTACATGTAAGACCCCAAACAGATCCTTGGAGAACTGGGTGCTTTTAGGAGTTAGTTTACTTCAGTGAGCACCATATGCACATGACAGCTGATCTAACTCAATGATTTTACCCCCTTCTCCCCTTCCTTCCTTCCTTTTTTCCTATTCTCTTTCTTACCTTCTTTTCTATTCTATAAGTGTTGAGCCCCTACTATGGCTTTGTTCTAGACATTAATAATATAACTGTAAACAAAATAGGTGAAGTCACTATCCTATATAGCTTGCATTCTAGTGGGGGAAACAACAAACAAATAGATATATCATACAGATGGTCTTCACTTTGCATTGTTATGATATGAATAAATTTTAGCTACCATCATTTAGTTAACAACAGTCACCCAATAGCACAGTTCAGATTTCAGTCACCACCATATATTAATTCTGAGTAATTCCATGAAATACAAAGTTAACTACTAGCCCTACAGTTCAAAAACAGCTATGTAAGTGACTTATGCATATTATGATCGGTGAGCAATCATATCCCTTCTTTTCCAAGTCAGTCAGTGACTGGTCACTACTCATCTGTTCACTTCATACAAGGACAGCAAAGTATGTAGTGTGTTGCCTCCTTGTCTCCCAGTGATAGCTGCTGCATGCCAAGTAATTTAACTTCTGAAGCACTATTACTGTTGGATAATGTTCCACGTCACCCTAATTCTCTTGAATGGAAATGTAAAAATTTACTTTTTATTACCAAACACAATTTCATTAGTCCATCCATTGGACCATGAAGTTATTTCAACTTTTAAAGCCTATTAGATAGAATTTCATTCAAACAGCTATTGATGCTAAAACTGGATGAGGGGGGGAGGGAGAGAGAGAGAGAGAGAGAGAGAGATGGGGGTAATTTCATGCAATTTTTAGCTGACTAAAAAGTAAGACAAAGGCAGGCAATTGAAAATATTCAAGTTCTAGCTGGTGTGGCTCAGTGGATTGAGTGCCACTCTGCGAACCAAAGAGTTGCCAGTTCAATTCCCAATCAGGGGCACATGCCTGGGTTGCAGGCCAGGTCCCCAGTAGGAGACACATGAGAGACAACCACATATTGATGTTTCTGTCCCTCTCTTTCTCCCCCCTTACCCTCTGTCAAAAAATAAATAAATAAAATGTAAAAAAAAAAGAAAATATTCAAGTACCCAGCAAGTAGTATGCATGTAGCATGTCAAGAACTTTTACTGCACTATGTAAGTAAGTTTCCAGGTTTTTATTTAAAGGTAAATGGAGATATAGAATAAATAGCTGCCTGTGGGAATGTGGACACATTGTTTGCTGTTTGAGGGGCTGTGGATTTGCAGCCAGAGGAACTTAGTGAAGGCAAATTTATGGGCATAAATGAAGAAAGTGATTGTGATGTGTGATGAAAAGGATGACAATGTCACAGAGGAAGCCACACTAGTGAAAAACTTCACATTGAAAGAACTCTTAGATGTTTTTAATGACATTAAAAACACAAAGGACAAAATGTTGGAGGCTGATCCAAACTTAGAAAGGAGTATACCTTTCACCAAGAGATATAAATAATGTTCTCTCCATATCATAAATTTTACAATAAGAAGAAAAAAGCAAACACTGCTTGAACTTTTCTTAATAAGTTTTTCTTAATTGTGGCAAATGATACATAACATAAAATTTATCATTTTAACCATTTTAAATGTACAGTTAAGTGTCATTAAGTACATTTACACTGTTCTGCAACCACCACCACCATCCATCTGCAGAATGTTTTCATTATCCCACACTGAGACCCCACCCATTAAACACAAACTCCCCTTCCCTACCTCCTCAGGTACTGGAAACCACTATTTTACTTTCAGTCTTTATGAATTTGACTATTCTAGGTAACTAGTGGAATATTTGTCTTTTTGTGGCTGGTTTATTTCTCTTAGCCTGTCTTTAAGATTCATCAATGTTATAGTGTGCATCAGAATTTACTTCCTTTTTAAGGCTGAATAATATTCCATTGTATGTACAGTTTGGAGAAAAGGTAGGCTTACAGTTGTTTTTATGGAAAATAATACAATAATTACTAAATAATAATACAGGAATAAACTCCATGTTTTACATACTCACAACTGTAAATCTACTTTTTTCCTAACCCATATGTCATATTTTCTTTATTTCATTTGGTTTTATGTTGCTATAAATATTAGTGTGTAAATATCTGTTCAAGTATCTGATTTTAATTCTTTTGGGTATATACCTAGAAGTGCAAGTGAAGTAGTTAGATTATAGAATAATCCTATGTTTAATTTTTTGAGGAACTGCCATAGTGTCATCCACAGTGGGTGCACCATTTTATATCTCACCAGAATGGACAATGGGTCCAATTTCTCCACATCCTTGACAATACTTGCTATTATCTGTTTCCTTTCATAATAGCTATCCTAATGGATTTGAAGTGGTATCCCATTGTTTTTTGGTTTTCATTTCCATAATGACTGGGGTGTTGAGAGTCTTTTCATTTACCTTTTGGCAAACAATATATCTTGTTTTAAAAATGTCCACTCAATTGTTAATTTTTATAAAGAGGTAAAGTACTTTAATTCTCAGTACTCCTAATGTTTTAAACTATAGTGTAATAAAGAAGTACTCATTACACAAGGTTTATTTTTTCATTTTACTATACATTTATAACCATCAATAACAGAGATTTTAATGTTTTGACAAGAAACTTAATAGTCATTAAAGGAGAAATTGTAATTTTTTCCAGTTATTATTAAGAATGTCTTGCATGGCTTCAGCTTGCATGGCCATTTTTATGGTCCTCCACTAGTGTGAAAAGTGATGATTTCCCTTAGAGTGTTAGATGAGTGATAAGGGATATGGAAATAATGTAGGAGGAGGGGATAGAGAGTGAGGGAATTTCCAGTTAAGATAGTGGCATAGTAAACACATCTTGCTTCCTTGCACAACCACATCAAAATTACAACTAAATTACAGACCAACAATCACTCAGAACCATCAGAAATAGAGTTAAATGGAAGTCCAACAACTACGGAACTAAAGGAACTAAAGAATCCAAAAGGGTGGGAGATATGGAGACACAGATGTAGAGACACAGAGATGCAAAGACATGGAATGGCCAGGTCCCCACTCCAATTGTGGTGAATAAAAATTCACTAAGAATAACTTGGGAGCAAAGAGTTCCAGTCCCACACCAGGACCCCCATCTCAAGGTTCCATTGACAGGAAGATAAGCCCCCACCCCCCATAACTTGTGGCTACAAAAACCAGCAGGTTTTGAGTCAGTGAGAACTACTGGACTCTCTAGCAGTTTCTCTTAAAGGGCCTGTGCCATACTTACTCAGTTGCCCTTCCTCTGAGTTTCAGCCCAACTTGGGTAGCAGCTTGAAAGGAACCAGTGGCTTCCAGGGAGAAACTGAAGTGTCTGGTACCAAGGCAAGATCTGGGGGACAGCTTTCTCTGAGAGAGAAAGGCAAGCAGAAGCCATTATGCTTTTTCTTAGCCTTTCTCCTGCAGAGCCACAGAACAGGTAAGCGGGAGCTAAATCAGGGATTCCATCTACCTGGCTTGCACTGTTTTCCCTGCCCTGGTGTTTACCTGAGGCTTGGCCGAGCCCAAATTATGGACCCACCCCTTGCCCTCTTACCTCTAGCTAAGTGGCCCCAGGCCCAGCACTAGGAGCAGCCAGCTTTGGATCACACTTTGGCTCTGCCTGGGAACCTCCAAGACCAGCACAAGTAGCAGCCATTTGTAGATTGCTTTGTATCTCACACAGGGTGGCCCCAGGAAGAACACAGATGGTGGTTGAACCTGACCTGCAACAACTGGGAAACCCTAGAGGCTGCACACCCAGTAGACAGCTACAGACCATGTCAGAACACCATCATCCTGCCCCTACACAGCTGAACCTCCACAGAGGGTGGAGGTTGGTGATTAGTGGTCACAGCCAGTCCTTGCAGCTGACTGGCCTGGGTACATCCCTCCCATGATCTGCCAACAGCAACCAAGGCCCAAAACAAAAGGAGGGTGTACTCAGCCCACTCAGAGGACACACCTTGAGTACCCAGCTCGGGTGGTAGGGGAGGCTGTGCCACTGGACCCTACAGGCCATGCTTCCAAGACAAGAAGTCATAGCAGCTCTACCTAATACACAGAGAAAAACACAGGGAGGGTTGCCAAAATGAGGAGACAAAGAAACATAGTCCAAATGAAAGAATAGAACAAAATCCCAGAAAAAGAACTAAACAAAATGACCCCGGGCTGGCATAGCTCAGTGGATTGAGCACGGGCTGTGAACCAAAGTGTCGCAGGTTCAATTCCCAGTCAGGGCACATGCCTGGGTTGCAGGCCACGGCCCCCAGCAACCGCACATTGATGTTTCTATCTCTCTCTCTTTCTCCCTCCTTTCCCTCTCTAAAATAAATAAGTAAATAAAAACATAAATAAATAAATAAATAAATAAATAAAATCTTTTAAAAAAAAGAACTAAACTAATCTAGTATTTATAACTGTTTTTCCTTTCTGGATCTGCCTCTGGTGATGTCAGATGTTGACCCCATCTGACCTTAGGCAGCAATAGATTACTCATGAATATGAGTAATCTATCAGATGTGGAGTTTAAAAAATGGTTTTAAGGCTGCTCAGGGAACTCAGTAAGTACTTCAATGCATAAAAAAGAGCCAGGCAGAAATGAAGGATATACTAATGGAAATGAACAGTTTACAGGGTATCAACAGTAGAGCAGATGAAGCTGAGAATCAAATCCATGATATGGAACATATGGAAACGAGAACAACCATCCAGAGTAACAAGAAGAAAAAAACAATCTGGGGAGGCAACATGGCAGAGTAGTAAATGGAAGTCACACTAAACTCCTCCCAGAAACAATCTACAATTACAACTAAATCTCTGTTTTTTCTGGGTGATCTCTGGGAGAAATCACCCAGAACAAACAACTGAACAATAGGAAGAGAGACGTCTTATAACCTGGGACATACAGAAGAATCACCTTCAACACAACCTGACTCAGTCTTCTGCAGTGGAGACTCAAGAGGGCTGGATGGGTGCCCACAGTCAGCAGTGCCAGAGGGATAATTAAGCAACTGGTTGAATCTCCTTGAGAAAAGTGGTGTCCAAACCCTAAACTGGGATCCACAGCCTAGAATACCAGAGCACAAAAAGTACACAGAAACAACCAGTGGAGAAAAGCAGTAAAGTTGCTCTCTGCCAGAGACAGATGGCTGGTGATGCAAAGAGCCATTTAAAGGGTCAACACACAAATTTTCATTTGTAGCCACTTAACTGGGGAGGTCCAGCAAAGACAGGGGCAAAGTGGGCTGGAGACATGTGAGGAGAGACTGGAGACAGAAGCTTTGGGGAGAGAGCTGAGAGAGTAGCCACAGGGACCCCGATGCTGAGTCATACCCCTGTGGCAGCAGCCATTCTGCTCAGGTAGACCAGTCCCTTACAAGCAATAGCAACCTGAGGGGAAACGAAAGCCCTGCCCCCAAGAGTGATTCTGCCATGCCTTATGGGGTTTAAGACTGACTGCTGGTTCAGAGTGACTAGATTAACAACTTAAGGAGACAGCCACAAATAGTAGATCCCTGGCACTCTCAGAGCAGGCTGCCTAAGGTCAGATTGGGTCAGCATCTGATGTCACCAGAGGCAGATCCAGAAAGGAAAAACAGTGGTAAATACTAGAGGCTACCGAGATGAAATACACGGTAATCTCCGTGATTAGTGATATATTCTTTCCTGAATAGCTTTTTAACATTCGTTGTTTGTCCATAAAGTTTGCATACTAAGTCACTAGATTTTATACTATAGTTTATATCTCTCCTTTCTTATAATAGTCTTAACCTCTTTACACCCTTATTAATACTGGTTCATTTGCTGTTGATAGTGAGATTGCTGCGGGGGGGGGGGTGGTATATATTCACAGATGTGAATCATTCCCAGGGTTTTCTGATTTCCTTCTGGCAGCACCTGCACAACAACATAGAAGATGTTATGGGCTGAAACACCCTGAGTCAACCAGCTGGAGGGAAGAACCCACCAAAGAAAGACTCAACAGTAACAAAAACCCAATTACACCCAGAGAACAGGTATCAAAGGCATAAACAGCATCTCAAGAGCATCAAGTTCAGAAGATCAAGGAGACTGCACCACTGAATCTCACAAGTTTCCTATCATACAAGTTCACACCACAAAGACAAGGAGTCAAAGCAAATTAATTTAAGAAGTATAAACAAACAAAAAGATCCTCACAAATAATGGGAAGACAAAGAAACAAACAAAAGGAAAGAAGGAATCCTCAGAAAGAATGCTAACTGAAATAGAGGCAAGACAACTATCAGATATTGAGTTCAAAACAATGGTTATAAGGAAGCTCAATGAGCTCAGGAAGAATTACCAAAAACTACAGAGAAATTACAAGGAACTTACTGCAAACTATATCAGCATGAAAAGGACATAGAAACAATCAACAAGAACCAAGAGGAAATGAAGAGTACAATTTCTGAATTGAAGAATAACAGGAGAAGGAATCAAAAGCAGGCTAGATGAAGGAGAGGATTGAATCAGTGAGCTGGAGGAGAAGTTAGAAAAGACTTCCAGAAAGAGCAAGAAAAGGAAAAAAAGATTTAAAAAGAATGAAGCAAGATTAAGGGAAATGCAGGACAACATGAATTGCACTAATATCCATATAACAGTGATACAAGAAGAAGAAGGGCAAGGGATAGAAAACCTGTTTGAAAACAGAATGATGAAAAACTTCCCTAATTTGATGAGACAAAAAGCCACACAATCTAGGAAACACAGAGGGTCCCAATCAAGAAAACTCAGAGAGGCCCACTCCAAGACACAACATAATTAAAATGGCAAAGTTCGAAGTCAAAGAGTGAATCTTAAACACAGAAAGGGAGAAGCAGAAAGTAACTATAAGGGAGCCCCCATAAGACTAGCAGCTGACTTCTCAACAGAAACACTACAAGCCAGAAGGGAATGGCAAGAAATTTTCCAAGTAATGAAAAGCAAACGTCTGCAACCAAGACCATTCCATCCAGTAAGGTTCTCAATTAAAAGGGAAGGCAAAATAAGAAGTTTCCCTGACAAAAGAAGGCTGAAAGAATACACTTCCAGCAAACCAGCCCTACAAGATATGCTAAAGGGACTGTTTTAAGAAGAAGAAGAAAAGAGTGAGAAAGAGAGAGGAGCACAGGAACAAAGGGGGTAACATGGCAATGAATAAGTACCTATCAATAATAACCTTAAATGTAAATGGATTAAATGCTCCAATCAAAAGATATAGCATAGCTGAATGGATAAGAAAACATGCCCCACACAAGTGCTGCCTACAACAGGTGTACCTCAGAACAAAATACCTACACAGACTGAAAGTGAAGGGTTAAAAAAAATATTCCAAGCAAACAGACAAAAAAAAAAAGCCAGGACACCAATACTTATATCAGACAAAAGAGACTTCAAAACAAAGGCTATAAAAAGACACAGAAGGACACTTCACAATACTCAAAGGAAGAATCCATCAAGAAGACATAAACATTGTAAACATATATGCACCCAATATAGGAGCACCCATATAAAGAAAGTCTTGGAGGGCATCAAGAAAGACAGGCAACAACAAACTTATACTAGGGAATTTTAAAACCTCACTGTCAAAAATGGATAGATCTTCCAAACAAAACATCAACAAGAATATTGCAGCATTGAACAATGCCCTAGAACAAAGGGACTTAACTCATCCCAAAGAAGCAAAATACACATTCTTTTTTAAATTTTATTTTAATCATTGTACAAATACAGTTTTCTCCCTTTTACTCCCAATCCACCACCCCTCCCAACCCTCCCCACTTCCCTTCCATTACCACCCTCCTCCTAGTTTTTGTCCATGTGTCCTTTAAGTTTGTTCCCGTGAACCCTTCCCAATGTCCCCTGAAATTCCCTCTTCTCTCCCCTGTGGTCACTGTCAGCCTGTCCTCTGTTTCAGTGTCTTTGGTTATATGTTGCTTGTTACTTTGTTTTGTTGTTTAGGTTCCTGTTAAAGGTGAGATCATATGGTATTTGTCTTTCACTGCCTGGCTTGTTTTGCTTAGCATAATGCTTTCCAGCTCCATCCAAGCTGTTGCAAAGGGTAGGAGCTCCTTCTTTCTTTCTGCTGCATAAAATTCCATTGTGTAAATGTACCATAGTTTTTTGATCCATTCATTTACTGATGGACATCTTGGTTGCTTCCAGCATCTAGATATTATAAATTGTGCTGCTATGAACATTGGGATGCATAGGTTCTTTTGGATTGGTGTTTTAGTATTCATAGGATAGAGTCCCAGCAGTGGAATCACAGGGTCAAAAGGCAGATCCATTTTTAGTTTTCTGAGGAAGTTCCATACTGCTTTCCATAGTGATTGTACCAGTCTGCAGTCCCACCATCAGTGCACTAGGGTCCCCTTTTCTCCACAACCTCTCCAACACTTGTTGTTTGTTGCTTTGTTTATGATGGCCATTCTGACTGGTGTGAAGTGGTATCTCATTGTGGTTTTAATTTGCATCTCTCTGATAGCTAGCGATATTGAACATCGTTTCATGTGTCTTTGGATTTTCTGTTTGTCCTCCTTGGAGAAGTGTCTGTTCAAGTCCTTTGCCCATTTTTTAATTGGATTCTTTTTCTTCTTAGAGTGCAGTGGAAAATACACATTCTTTTCAAATACACAAGGAAAATTTTCAAAGACAGACCACATGACAGGACACAAAATAAACCTCAACAAATTCAAGAAATTGGAATGATATCAAACATTTTCTCGAACCACAAAGGTTTGAAACTAGAAACCAACCTCAAGGGAAAAAATGCAAAAACATTTACATTCATGAAGACTGAATACCATGCTATGAAACCATGAGTACGTTAAGAATGAGGTCAAGGAAGAAATAAAAAAAAATTCTGGAAACAAATGAAAATGAACTCACAAGAGTCCAAAATTTATGGGACACAGCTAAGGCAGTCCTGAGAGGGAAGTTAATAGCAATACTGGCCTAAGTAAAAAAAGAGGGAAACATTTCAAATAAACAAGATAACCCTACACCTACAAGAACTGGAGGAAAAGCAACAAACAAAGCCCAGAGCAAGAAGAAGGAAGGGAATAACCAAGATCAGAGCAAAATTAAATGACATCAAAACTAAAAGAACAATTCTGAATATCGATAAATCTAGGAGCTGTTTCTTTGAAAAGATAAACAAAGTTGACAGGCCTTTAAGCAGGCTCATAAAGAAAAAAAAGAGAGAGGACCCAAATAAACACAATCAGAAATGAAAAAGGAGAGATTACAACTGACACCACAGAAATATAAAGGATTATAAGAAACTACTAGGAAGAACTATATGCCAAGAAATTTGAAAACCTAGGTGACACAGACAAATTTCTAGAAAAATATAATCTTCCCAAACTGAATATAGAAGAAACAAAATGCCTAAAGAGACTGAAAACAGCTGGTGAAACAGCATCAGTAATAAAAAAAAAAATCCTGGAACACAGCAGCCCTGGACCAGATGGTTTCAGAGGAGAATTTCACAAAACATTTAAGGAAGAGCTCAGCACTACCCTTTACAGACTATTCAAAAAAAATCCAAGAAGATGGAAGACTCACAAACTCTTTTTATGAAGCCAGCATCATCCTAATCCCAAAAGGAGGTAAAGACACAACAAAGAAAGAAAATTAGAGGCCAATATCGCTGATGAACATAGATGCTAAAATCCTCAACAAAATATTGGCAAAATGCATCCAACCATACATCAAAAAAATCATACACCATGTTCAAGTAGGGTTCATCCGAGGGATGTAAGGATGTAAGGATTGATACAATACTCAAAACCAATAAATGTAATATACCACATAAACAAAAGGAAAGACAAAAATTACATGATAATATCAATAGATGTGTAAAAAGCATTTGATAAGGTATAGCACCCAATTTATGATAAAAACATTCAGCAAAGTGGGAGGAGAGGAAGCATACGTCAACACGATAAAAGCCATATACGAGAAATCTGTTAGCAACATCATACCCAATGGGCAAAAACTAAAATCTTCCCCATTAAGATCAGCAACAAGACAAGGATGTCCACTCTCACCACTTCTATTCAATATAGTATTGGAAGTCCTAGCAACAGTGATCAGACAAAATAAAGAAATAAAAGGCACCCCAATTGGAAATGAAAAAGAAAAAGTTTTACTGTTTGCAGATGACATGATAGTGTACATAGAAAATCCTATATACTCCACCAAAAATTATGCGGCTTGATGAGTGAATATTTCAAAACAGTGGGATACAAAGTCAATATTCAGAAATCAAATGCACTTTTGTACACCAAAAATGAAATATCAGAAACAGAAATCAGGAAAAATACCACATTTGATATAACAACAAGAAAAATAATGTACCTAGGAATAAAACTAACCAAGGAGGTAAAAGGCCTGTACTCAGAAAATGACAACACTGAAGAAAGAAATTAAGGAAGACACAGACACACAAAAAAATGGAAGCAGGTACAGTGTTTATGGATTGGAAGAATTAACATCATTAAAATGTCCATAATGCCCAAGGCAATTCATAGATTCAATGCAATCCCTATTAAATAATGACATATTTCACAGATATAGAACAAACATTTTAAAAATTTATATGGAACCATAAATGGCCCTGAATAGCCACAACAATTTTGAGAAAGAAGAACAAAGTAGGAGAGGTCACAATACCTAACATCAAACTATATTAAATGGCCACAGCAATCAAAACAGTCTAGTATTGGCATAAGAACAGGCACATAGATAAATGGAACAGAATAGAGAGCCCAGAAATAAACCCAAGTCTCTATGGTTAATTAATATTTAACAAAGGGGGCAGAAGCATAAAATGGAGAAAAATAGCCTCTTCAACAAATGGTGTTGGGAGATCCGGACATCTACATGAAGAAAAAAAAAGAAGAAAATAAGACCACCAACTTATGCCATATACAAAAATAAATCCAAGAAGGATAAAATACTTAAATACAAGTAGTGACACCATTAAAGTCCTAGAGGAGAATATAGGCAGGAAATTTTCAGATATTCCATGCAGCAGTATTTTCACCTGTACATTCCCTAGAACAAGATACGTAAAGGAAAGAATAAACAAATAGAACTTCATCAAAATAAAAATCTTCTGCACAGCTAAAGAAAACATCAGCAAAATGAACAGGGAACAAATTGTATGGGAAAATATATTTGCAAATGATAACCGCAGACAAAGGTTTGATCTTCAAAATATATAAAGAACTCACAGGACTCCACTCTAAGAAGACAAGCAACCCAGTGAAAAAATGGGCAAAGGACATCAACAGACACTTCTCCAAGGAGAACATAGAGAGGGTCCAGAAACATATGAAAAGATGCTCAGTATCCCTAGCTATCAGAGAGATGCATATTAAAACCACAATGAGATACCACCTCACACCATTGAGAATGGCCATCATAAACAAAGCAACAAACAACAAGTGTTGGAAAGGTTGTGGAGAAAGGGAACCCTAGTGCACTGTTGGTGGGAATGCAGGATGGTGCAGCCACTGTGGAAAACAGTATGGAATTTCCTCAGAAAACTAAAAATGGAACTGCCTTTTGACCCAGCAATTCCACTGCTAGGATTGTAACCTAAGAACTCTGAAATACCAATTCCAAAGAGTCTATGCACGCCAATGTTCATAGCAGCACAACTTACAATAGCCAAGTGCTGGAAGCAACCTAAGTGCCCATCAGCAAATGAATGGATCAAAAAACTGGCCCAATTCCAAACTGGAATACTACACAGCAGACAGAAAGAAGGAGCTCTTACACTTTGCGACAGCATGGTTAGAACAGGAGAGCATTATACTAAATGAAGTAAGCCAGGCGGTGAAAGACAAATACTATATAATCTCATGTATAAGTCAGACCTAATCAAGAAAACAAACAAGCAAGCAAAATACAACCAGAGACCTTGAAATTAAGAACAATTTGACAGTAACCAGAAGGGAAGTGTGAGGGGATAATGGGGAGGAAAGGGGGAAAGGTTTTCAGGAATATATACAAAGGACACAGGGACAAAACCAAAGAAGGGTAGGTTCAAGGGTGAGGAGTGGGTTTGGCTTGGGTGAGGGGAATGGTGGGGGTAAGTTGGAGGCAACTGTACTTGAACAACAATTAAATTTAAAAAATGATTATAAAATTTAGGAATGCTTTTTTTTTTCCTGGGGGTAGGAAATGTTTTTTAAAGCTCCTGGATTTGGCAAAAACAAACAACAAAAAACCCTTCTGGATTGGGCAGGCATTGTTCTTAGCATTTAAGCATATATTGTTTTCTCAACATGCTACAAAAACCTAAAAGATATGATATCTTTAATAAACACCTTAATACAAAAGTATGAAACATTACTTATAGTGATTTACAAGGCAGGAATTCACAAAAAATCTTATGCCTGCTGAATTCTAACTGTACAGAACCAGAAGAGCAAAGCAAATACAGAGAACATTTTGATTAAGGGTTAAGTAAATTTTCTTTGTGTTGAACTTTCAAAAAAATCTGTTGAAATACTTGTAATCCTTACAAATTGTATACATGTGTACATTTTTGCACTACTAGAAAAGGTCCATAATTACCTATTTCAGTTTCACTTTTCAGCTTCTCATTTATTTTTAAGAAAAGAGGAGTTTAAATGGAATTTTGTAATTTGAGGTTCTGTTATGAGAGAAGGGAAAATTATATTAATCTTTCAGGGTTGGCCTTTTAAAAGATATTTTTTACTTATGAAGGGAATTCAGTCAATTATTTACCTTGAAAAAACAGTTTCACATATTTAAAAAATCCTCATGATTATTATACTTGTAAACTAAAAAGAAATACAAAAACAGCAACAACAACAACAACAAAAACAAAACCCTGAAGAACTTTCTTATAGTACCTTAAACTGCAGTGTCTGTTACTCAGTGCAGGTTAGAAGGAAATCTTCAGTGTGTATTTCTCCAAGAATCTTCATTTGATGTACATAATTTATCTCAAATCATTTAATTAATTATCTCTTCTAAGAAGGTCAGTATCATATCTGCTTGGTTGACTTCTGTAGCAACAGTATTTTCTGAGCTTCAGTGAATTTTGGCATCACTCAAACTAATGGGAAATAGAACATGTCCTCAGCCTCAGAATTTGGGCAGCTGAGCTCCTCTTATAGGAACAGACCAAAAGGCCTATTTCTTACTTCTTTGGTAGGGTCAAGAAAATACCTTTCTATGTTTATTTTAAGGACTTTGGAGAACTTACAAGGACCCAGAGAGGATCCTATTTAATTTAGTGAAGGACTGATCCCCACCATACTTCATTTCTAAGATGTTTTCTCCAATGGCAGATGAGTTAAGTGATCTTTAAGATCCCTCCCAAAAGTATGAGGCTACAACTACACCTTTAAAGTCCTCATAGACCCCTTTGTATTTAGGCGATAAATGAGCATTATAAGACCTGTTAGTATATATGGCACATGGTTCTTGAATCCAAAAAAATTATTTTGTACTATCAGAAATTTTTATTCATGGGTAAAGAGAAAAGGGAAAAAATATGGTGCTGATATAGTGTATATTTCTCTAAAACAGGACTCAATTACTTTTGCATGGAAGTAGATTTCACTTTTGATTTTTTTTTCATTTGCAGAACAGTGTGCTGTGAGATAGGTCACATCCTCTGTCTTCAAAGCCAGCAACAGTGGGTGGAGTCCTCACATCAAATCACTGATATGACCTCTCATTCTTCCCTCTTATAAGGACCCTTGTGATTTCACCTGACTGGCCTAAATAACCTAGGATAATCTCCCCATCTCAAAAATCTTTAATCACAGCCACAAAACGCCTTTTGCCATGTAAGGTAACATATTCATAGGTTCCTAGGATTGGCATATGGACATCTTTAAGAGCAATTATTCTGCTTATCACATTTAGCCACACTGCAAATTTCAGTGGGTTTTAGGGATGACAGTTCAAGTAAATATTACATCTCCTGTGGTCTCCTGAGTTTCCTTTGCCTACTGCTATTTTTCTCTGTGTGGGGCCAATCTTGTTTTACAGATGAGAAAACAGAAGCCAAAAGAGCTAAATAATTATATCCAACAACCCCAGTGTGATCAAGCTATGCATAAGCCTGGAACATGGGATCCTGATGTTTTGCCAGCATGTTTTCCATCATTCTGCAGTGCATCCTCTCCAGAAAGTGTGGCCTAAAAAGATGTAGGGGTGATGGTATCATATTGGGTTGCATTGGGCGAGGTGGGGTAGAGGGTAGATAAAGGAAGGAAAATGACATCTGTAGACGAAGCAGCCACCTAGCCTTTTTATTCCTAGGCACTGCTTGCCATTCTTAAGCAGACTTATAAAGAAGGTCCCTTTCACAGTGCCTGTTAGACTTTAAGTTGGATGATGATAATCAGTGCTTCATTTTATGTGTGCATGACAAGGAATTTGAGGCCACATATTTTCTTGGTACAGCAATTGAGTAAAATATTTGAGAGCTAGAACCAGTTTTGGGGTCCAACCCTGGGGGCTCACACCCCAGCTGTAGCACACTGGCTGGTGACCACTGGAAATAATACCTACCTGATGAACTATTGTAGATGTGATAAGAAGCTAAACCACAGAAAGTGTTTAGCATGGAGCAAGGATGCAATAATTGGTAGCTGTTATTATTATTATTATTATTATTATTATCATTATTAATCAGCTGCCCTGCATGAGCTGGCCCCTTCTTACCTCTCTGGCCTCAGCTCCTACCATTCTCTCCCTTGTCCATTGTGCTTCAATCGCATCAACATTCCTTCTGACTCAATCACATCAGCCTTCTTTCTGACCCTCAAGTAGGCTGTGTGCATTTGTTGTTCTTTCAATTTGAAAGTCTTCCCCCAGATATTTGCAAAGCTACCCATACCTCATTATTCAGGCCTTAGCTCAAATATTACCTCCTAGAAAATTCTTCTCTGACCACCCGAGTAGCCACCCTCACACTCCCCAGTCACATCAGTACTATCTTTTTATTTAATTAAACTGAAATTACTTTATTCCCTCTCTTGTTTCCTGCCTTTTTTTTTCTCTACAGACTTTAAATTTCTTTTATTCAGCAGTGTTATCCTGTTCATTTACATATCCAGGCACCTAGAACAGTGCCTGGAACATGACTGGAACACACTGTTTGCTAGCCTGCTGAACAACTGATAATACACTGCCAGCAGAGTATAGATCTTAGTTTAATATATTAATCTGAATTTTTTGTTTTTGTAAACACATCTCTTGAGACACATTCTTCCATCCTCATTAATTACATTAGTCTCTCTCTCTCATGTCTTTTCACTCTTCTCCAGCTCTTCCCCTTCTTCATCCTATTTCCTCAGGACCATGAGGTGGGCTCCTTCCTCCTTCCAAGTACTTTCAAAAATTATAATAGAGTACTCACAAAGTCTAAGGAACTTACAAGAGTCAATGAATGAATCATTACTGGGGAAAATTTAGAGACCCTTGATGGTTGACAAGGAACTATATTTTGGCCTGTTGCCTCTCTGAACTAACGCACAATTGCATAATTTCTTGTAGGGCTTGCCCAACTCCATCTTATGCCCAGTGCTTGGTGCAGTGATTTAAACATTCAACAAACATTCATAAATGCTTGTGGCATGAATGGAAGCTTCTCTCTACTCAAAAAATCTTTTGAAAGGATTGCAAGTTAACAGTGATCAGGGAAAAACATAAGAATCCTGCTTTACGTCCTGGAAACCTCCCCAACCCTCTTTGAATCAGGCCAGGGCCAGCTGATCTGCCAGTGGAGAGGGATTACAGCAAGAGTGTAGTGAGTAAGTGTCCTGTTCCTAGGCCCTGTCTCCTAGTACTTGGGGTTGGTAGACCCATTGAGGTCCTCATATCAATCAAGAGCTGTTAACAACAAGCAATAAATCTTAGTGTCTCATTTGAAAAGAGGAAAAGAAATTCTGTGGCTATAGACAAAAATCTTGGGACCATAGAATTTCAAAATTGGAATCATCTGATTCCAATTTTGAAATGGATCATCCGATTCATCCTTCCATTTTTTATTAAATTACTAGCCCACAAAAACTCAGTAGTGTAGCTGGGAGTATAAATTAAGATGGAAACTCCATTAACTTGTTGTGAGGAAATAAAAAGAGATAGAGAGTGTAAAGCAACTTTCTTCTACTCAATCATAATGTATGAAGATTCTCAGAGAACAAATGTAAGACTATGTCAATAGATACACATACCATTCTTTATACACACACACGCATACACATTTACTGTATATTTATATATAACATACATCAAAATTTCAACTAAATATAGTTGAAAAATAAAAAATATGTTTAACTTTCTTATCTCAAATTCTTTACTCCTCTCCAAATAAATCCTTATTTACCATATAAATGTTTATAGTGAGTTAATATTCTGGGTTCTTTTTCACTCCAGTAAATTATATTTGTTAATGAGTACTCAGTTATACATGATAATATACAGATTAGCACATTTTTCCTTTTTCATTATTTATTTATTCATTAACATTTTTAATTGTTGTCCAAGTACAGTAGTCTGCCTTTTCCCCAACACCCTTCCTCACCACCCCACTGCTCCCCTCTCCCATCCCGGTTTCCACGCCTGACCTTGTTATTGCCCATGTGTCCTTTATAATTGTTCCTACAAGCCCTCCATCCTTTTCCCCTATAATCTCCCCTCTTCTGCCCTATGGTCACTATCAGCCTGTTCTCAATTTCAGTGTCTTTGGTTATATTTTGCTTGCTTGTTCATTTTGTTGATTAGGTTCTTGTTAAAGGTGAGATCGTGTGGTATTTGTCCCTCACTGCCTGGCTTATTTTGCTTAGCATAATGCTTTCCATTTCCATCCATGCTGTCCCAAAGGGCAGGAGCTTCTTCTCTCTGCTGTGTACTATTCCATTGTGTAAATGTAACATAGGTTTTTGATCCATTCATTTGCTGATGGGTACTTAGGTTGCTTCCAGCACTTGGCTATTATAAATTGTGCTGCTATGAACATTGGAGTGCATAGGTTCTTTTGGATTAGTGTTTCAAGGTCCCTAGGTTATAATCCTAGCAGTGGAATTGCTGGGTCAAAAGGCAGTTCCATTTTTAGTTTTCTGAGGAAATTCCATACTGTTTTCCATAGTGGCTGCACCAGTCTGCATTCCCACCAAAAGTGCACTAGGGTTCCCTTTCTCCACAACCTCTCCAACACTTGTTGTTTGTTGCTTTGTTTATGATGGCCATTCTCAATGGTGTGAGGTGGTATCTCATTGTGGTTTTAATATGCATCTCTCTGATAGCTAGGGATACTGAGCATCTTTTCATATGTTTCTGGACCCCCTCTATGTTCTCCTTGGAGAAGTGTCTGTTGATGTCCTTTGCCCATTTTTTCACTGGGTTGCTTGTCTTCTTAGAGTGGAGTCCTGTGAGTTCTTTATATATTTTGAAGATCAAACCTTTGTCTGAGGTACCATTGGCAAATATGCTTTCCCATATGGTTGGTTCTCTTTTCATTTTAATGCTGTTTTCTTTAGCTGTGCAGAAGACTTTTATTTTGATGAAGTTCTATTTGTTTATTCTTTCCTTTATGTCTCTTACCCTAGGGGACATATCAGTGAAAATACATACCATTTCAAGGGGACAGAATATCGTTGCCAAATATACCATTTTTCTCCTCATTCTTCCCTCTCTCCTCCTCTCTTCTAATGCTGCTAATTTTTCCCATACATCTCTTTAAAGACATAGGGAATTTTCCTGACACATTTTCCTGGGAAATGTGTCAGTGCTGCTTTACACTGATGTTTAGCTACCTTCAAAATCCAAGCTCTTTAAGACCACCTTGAATACGAAAAGCATTAACATTTGCAAGTTACTATACAGTTCCTTCATTAGAAAACTAAACAGTTCTTTTTAAGCTATGGGACATATATGGTTAAAAAGTCATCTCCCACTTGTTTTTACAATTCTTAAATCATTTATTTATTTTTCAGGGTTGTGTAGGTGGGGGTGATGGTTTTCATTCTCTGTCTGATAATTTTTAGAATTTTCTGTGTGTCATTCTTTGGGTGTGTTTGTGTGTGTCTGTGTGTTTCTCCCTTTGAAAAACAAAACAAAACATGGGTTTCCTTGCCCACGATGGAAAAATTTAACATATGACTAAATCCTTTCTTGAGATCACAGAGAGCCAAAAGCAAGAGGGTTAGATCAGGTGGTGAGGAAGTTTTGTCATTTCGGGAAGGAAGCATGAGTCATAATATGCAACATTTTAGGAGGCCTGGAACAGAGCTGTCGAGGAAGTCTGTTCTCAGACAGTTTAACCTAGATCCACAATGTAAATTAAATAAACACCTTCAATATCTTGTGTTTCTCCAACATGGCTGCAGACATAGATATTCCAGTTTTCTTTTTTTCCATTTCTTTTTACTTTTATTGTTGTTCAAGTACAGTTTTCTGCCTCTTTACCCCACACCAGCCATCCCCACCTCCCTCCTCTCATCCCATCCCCCTCTTGGTTTTGCCCACTTGTCCTTTATAGCTGTTCCTGAAAACCCTTTCCCCTTCCGCCCATTATCCTCTCCCATCTCCCTGTGGTTACTGTTTGTTCTTAATTTCAATGTCTTTGGTTATATTTTGCTTGCTTGTTTGTTTTGTTGATTAGGCTCCACTTAAAGGTGAAATCATATGGTATTTGTCTTTCACTGTCTGGCTTATTTCACTTATAATAATGCTCTCCAAGAACAGAGACTAATTTAACAGCTGAAAAATTCCCTTAGTCTATTTTGGAGGCAACCAGGCCAGGAGATTACAATTAATATATATGTTTTGGAAAGGAGAAAAGAGAATGAGTAAGAGAGGGAGGAGGATACCACTCTAAAACCTATTAATACATGAGGCATGGTCAAGTTAAATTATATTGTTAGAAAAATTAAATTACTCTGGACAGCTAAGTATTTTAACATTGTTTTCCTCTTTGAGACCAAAATATATTTGAGGAAAAAATCTTTCCACACACTCGAGTCTCACATTGCTATGAGATTCTGTCTAATTTTGCAAATGCCCAAGACCCAGAAAGGTAGCATAATGGTAAGGAACATGCTATATAAACATATAGAGGAAGATGGTAATAGGTGGAGTTCAGAGGATGAGAAGAAATTCTGCTCTTTGGGGTTGTAACAGGGGTGGCACTGATGGGAGCAACAATAGGAGAGAAGCACAGGGATAGCAAGATGGAGTGCCTTTCCAAGAATTATTTGGAGCTATTACTAAGAGGTTTGGGGTAAAATAAATTAGAAATGTTTTTAATTTAGACAGTGAGTACACAGAAAAATCTTTATATGTTACAGTTTCAGGGGTCTGGTGATTTAAAGAGCTAATAATATTAATGATAACATTGTATAATGATCAAATTGATTCATAATAAGTTCAGACATGTAACTTTGGGTGCTACCAATCTCAATATCTCCTTAATGCTGGAGAACTGAGAAGGGTGTTACTCTGGCATGATAGTTTCCTGTGGTTGATTTCAGTCTCTGATAACAAATTAGGGGGAGCCAGCTGCTGTTGTTAGGCCTGGGAAAATTTCCTAGGGGCAGTTATAGCCCTTGTCAACCTTAAAAACATGTGTATAAATGGGAAAAGATGAAAGAGGAACATGTGTTGCATAATCTAGAAATTTAAGAGATATACACACATATAATATGAGGCATGAGACTCCATGTTCCATTTGGGATTCTTAAAGAATGGCAAGAACTCTAGACTTGATAGTAGTAGAAAACCTGTCCGTCTGACCTTACATATGTAGGTGGCAAAGAGACATTATTAATGTCATGACTTTATATAAAAAGTTTCCCTCTGAGTCAGGTTTAATCTAGGCTAAGACCTGTCCCCTGGGTTTTTTGGGGCGGCCTTTTGCCCCACCACTTTCTAGAATTTAGCAGAGTACTTGTTCCTTGCCTTCATAATACCTTGGTCCTGTCATGGAAAGTATGGTGAGACTCAGGCAATGGAAAACCACAGAATATGTGGTTAGAATGCATATTTTTGCCTTTCCAGTTTGACCTTGCAAGCTGTGAGCTGGAAATTTTCAGTCTTATCTTCAGTGACCTCATTCCTACAAGCAGGGATCACATGGCAGTGTTGCAGTGAGGATCCAATGTAGTAAGTAGTGAGCAGTGGTAAAGCCAATACATCCTGAGCATTGCCACATGATTGCCACAAGTCTGACCCTATTGCCTTCCCTCCCACCATTGCCATAGTTCAGACCTTCTTTTTGTTGTACCTGACTATTTTCAAGGGGCTCCTGTCTGACAGTTCTCACCTTGATCCGTTGCTCTTGCTATTTCTACTTCTGGGCACACTTTCCCCACTGGATGCTGACATGGCTTTCGGCTCTCCCATACCTATTTAAATGTCATCTCTTCAGACAGGTCTTTCTCAACTGCCAGTATAAAATAGCACCTGGTCCACTCCCCAATACCCAATCTCCCTTACTGTGTTTTAGATTTTCCATAGCATTTATAATAAACCTCTATATTCACTTATTTTTATGTAAATAAATATTTTTTAAAGATTTTATTTATTTATTTTTAGAGAGGGAAGGGAGGGATAAGGAGAGAGAGAGAGAGAAATATCAATGTGCTGTTGCTGGGGGCCGTGGCCTGCAACCCAGGAATGTACCCTGACTGGGAATCAAACCTGTGATGCTTTGGTTCACAGCCCATGCTCAATCCACTGAGCTACACCAGCCAGGGCCTAAATAAACATTTTTATTTTAGAATACCTTTAGATTTACAGAAAAGTTGTAAAAATGATGCAGGGAGTTCCTATATGTCCCTTACACAATTTCTTCTGTTATTAGCATTTTACATTGCTATGGTGCATTTTTTATAACTAAAGAACAACTTTGATACACTACTGTTAATTAAATGTCACTCTACTCATAAGGATTTAGTCCCTCCCACCCCTGTCTCTTTTCTGTTTAAGGACCTCATCCAGGATACCACATGGCATTCATCCCAACCTTTCTCTATTCTGTGAGTTTCTCAAACTTCCTTTGTTTTTGATGACTTCAACACTTTTGAGGAATACTGGTCAGGTGTTTTGAAGAATGTCCCTCACTTTGGAATTCTTTGCCTGAAATTTTTCTCATGGTTAGACTGGGGTTATAGGTTTTTGGGAGGAAACAACTAGGTGTGAAAGATCCTTCACATCACATCATATCCAGGGTATATTCTATCAACAAGTTTTATCACTGCTGATATTGACTTTAATCATCTGAGAAAGTGCAGATCTACCAGGCTTTTCCAATGTAAAGTTACTTTTACCCCCAATCTGACCTTTTCCACACCCTGCTTTTTGGAAATAAGTCACCTGGCACAGCCTACACTTAAGGTATGATGGGTTAACTTCTAACTCCTTAACAAGGGAATATTTACCTAAATTACTGGGAATTCTGTGCAGAACACATGTCTCTTTGCATTTATTTATTCAATCATGTACTGATATCAGTGAAGTTAGGTCTTATATTTGTAATACAATTGGATTCTTCATTACCTGTATTCCATGAAGGTATCTCATGAACTTGTGGTTGATTTTCCAAAATTTGCATATATTTAAGAGCTCCACTAAGAAAACTACAGGACACTGAAGAAAGAAATTAAGGAAGACACAAATAAATGGGAGCATGTGCTGTGTTCATGGATTGGAAGAATTAACATCATTAAAATGTCTGTACAACCCAAAGCAATCTATAAATTCAACACAATCCCTATCAAAAGTCCAATGACATATTTCACAGATACAGAACAAACACTTCAAAAATTTATGTGGAACCATAAATGACTCTGAATATCCTCAGAAATCTTGAGAAAGAAGAACAAAGTAGGAGGGATCACAATACCTTATATCAAACTATATTACAAGGCCACAGTAATCAAGACAGTCTGACAATGGCATAAGAACAGACACATAGGTTGATGGGACAGAATAGAGAGCCCAGAAATAAACTCAAGTCTCTATGGTTAATTAATATTTGACAAAGGGGACAAGAGCATAAAGTGGAGTAAAAATAGCCTCTTCAATAAATGGTGTTGGGAGAGCTGCACAGTTACATGTAAAAAAAAAAAAGGAAAGAAACGAGACCACCAACTTACACCATTCACCCAAATAAATTCAAGGTGGATAAAAGACTTAAATATAAGTTGTGACACCATAAAAGTCCTAGAGGAGAATATGGGTAGGAAAATCTCAGATATTCCACACAGCAATATTTTCACTGATATTTCCCCTAGGGCAAGGGACATAAAGGAAAGAATAAACAAATGGGACTACATCAAACTAAAAAGCTTCCACATGACTAAAGAAAACATCAACAAAATTAAAAGGGAACCAATAACATCTGAAAACATATTTGCCAATGATATCTCAGACAAGGGTTTGATCTTCAAAATATATGAAGAACTCACATGACTCCACTCTAGGAAGACAAGCAACCCAGTTAAAAAATGGGCAAAAGACTTGAACGGACACTTCTTCAAGGAGGACATACAGAGGGCCCAGAGATATATGAAAAGATGCTCAGTATTGCTAGCTATCAGAGAGATGCATATTAAAACCACAATGAGATACCACCTCACACCATTGAGAATGGCCATCATAAGCAAAGCAACAAACAACAAGTGTTGGAGAGGTTGTGGAGAAAGGGGACCCTAATGCACTGTTGGTGGGAATGCAGACTGGTGCAGCCACTGTGGAAAACAGTATGGCATTTCCTAAAAATGCTAAAGATGGAGCTGCCTCATGGCATGGTGATACCACTGCTGGGATTATACCCTAATAATCCTGAAACACCAATTCAAAAGAACCTATGCATTCCAATGTTCATAGCATTGTTATTTACAATAGCCAAGTACTGGAAACAGCCTAAGTGCCTATCAGTAAATGAGTGGATAAAAAAGCAGTTGTACATTTACACAATGGAATACTACACAGCAGAAACAAAGAAGGAGCTCTTACCCTTTGTGAGAGCATGGATAGAACTGGAGAGTATGATGCTAAGTGAAATAAACCAGGTGGTAAAAGACAAATACTACATGATCTCATCTGTAAGTGGAACCTAATCAACAAAACAAACAAGGAAGTAAAATATAACCAGATACATTGAAATAAAGAACAAACTGACAATAACCAGAGAGGAGGTGGGAGGTGATAATGGGCTGAAAGCAGAAAGGCTCATCAAGGAACGTGTATAAATGACACATGGACAAAGGCAAAGTGGGGTAGGATCAAAAGTTGGCGGTGGGGATTGCTGGGGTAGGGGGTATTGTGTAGGGAAATGGAGGCATCTCTATTTGAACAACAATAAAATATAATAAGCCCTGCCTGGTGGGGCTCAGTGAATTGAGTGCAGGCTGCAAACCAAAGGGTCACTAGTTCAATTCCCAGTCATGGCACATACCTGGGTTGAGGGCCAGGTCCCCAGTAGGGGGAGCATGAGAGGCAACCAGATATTGATGTTTTCCTCCCTCTCTCCTTTCTTTCCCTTCTCTCTAGAAATAAGTAAATAAAATCTAAAAATAATAATAGTAATATAATACACAAAAAAGATGTGAAAAATAAAAAAGTATTCAGAGCTGGAATAAAAGTCAGATTATTTAGGTATTTAGCCTATTTGAGTTTTATGAGTTCCTTATGTATTTCGAATTTTCACCCCTTATCAGACATATGGTTTGCAAATGTTTTCTGACATTCCATAAGTTGCCTTTTCTTGTTGATTTTTTTTTGCTGCGTAGAAACCTTTTAGTTTGATGTAGTGCCACTTGTTTATTTTTGCTTTTCTTTTCTGTATTTTTAGTGTTGTATCCAAAAAAAGCATTGCAAAGACCAATGTCAAGGAGCTTTTCCCCTGTATTTTCTCCAAGAGGTTTGTGGATTAAGATCTTACATTTAGGTCTTTAATCCATTTTGAGTTTAATTTTTTTGTGTGTGAGTGGTACAAGATAGACATCTAGTTTAATTCTTTTGCATGTTGATATCCACTTTTCCCAACAGCATTTGTTTAAGAGACTATCTCTTCCCCATTGTGTCCTTTTTGGTGCCCTTGTTGAAAATTAGTTGACCATATGTGTGTGGTCTTCTGGACTCTCTGCTGTTCTCCATTAGTCTGTGTCTGTTCTTATGTCAGTGCCATATTATTTTCATTATTATAGCCTTGTATCATAGTTTTAATTGAGGAAGTGTGATGCCCCTGGCTTTGTTTTTCCTTCTCAAGATTGTTTTGTCCATTCAGTGTCTTTTGTGGTTCCATACAAATTTTAGGATTGTTTTTGAAATTTTTGTGAAAAATGCCATTGAAATTGGTTGGGATTGCATTGAATTGCTTTTGGTAGTAGGGGCATTTTAACAATATTAATTCTTCCAGTCCCTTACATTTATTTGTGTCTTGTTTAGTTTCTTTCATTAGAATCTTATAGTTTTCAGTGTACAGGTTTTTTACCTTGGTTACATTCATTCCTAAGTATTTTATTCTTTGCCATGCTATTGTGCATAAGACTGTTTTCTTAGTTTCTCTTTCTGATAGTTCATTGCTAATGTGAGAAATGGACTGACTTTTTTATGTTGATTTTGTACCCTGAAACTTAACTAAATTTGTTGATTAGTTCTTTTGTGGAGGTTACTTTTTATTTTATGGTATTTTATTGATTATGCTATTACAGTGGTTCCAATTCCCCCCCTTCGCTCACTCCACCCAGCACCTTCCACTCCCTCTGGTGTTCCTCACTCATTTGTTCATGTATCCATGTGTCATGCATATAAGTTCTTTGGCTACTCCATTTCCTGTACTTGCTCTTATTATTGCCCTGCTAATTTGTATTTAGCAATTTGTACTTCTTAATACTTGCACTTTTTCCCCCATTCCCTTAGACTCCCTTCCCAATTGGTTACCATCCCAATGTTTCCATATTCATGATTCTGCTTCTGTTCTGCTTGTTTGCTTAGTTTGTTTTTTTTTTTAGATTCAATTATTGATGTTTTTTTAAAGATTTTATTTATTTATTTTTTTAGAGAGGGAAGGGAGGGAGATAGAGAGAGAGAGAGAGAAACATCAATGTGCGGTTGCTGGGGGTCATGGCCTGCAACCCAGGCATGTACCCTGGCTGGGAATTGAACCTGGGACACTTTGGTTCCCAGCCCGCGCTCAATCCACTGAGCTACGCCAGCCAGGGCTAATTATTGATAGTTTTGTATTTATTGCCATTTTAATGTTCACAGTTTTGGTCTTCTTTTTCTTATTTAAGTCCCTTTTACATTTCATATAATAGTGGTTTATTGATGATGAACTCCTTTAGCTTTGTCAGGAAGCACTTTATCTGCCTTCTGATTCTAAGTGAGAATTTTGTTGGATACAGTATTCCAGGTTGTAGGTCCTTGCTTTTCATCACTTTTAATACTTCTTGCCATCCCTTCTAGCCTGCAAAGTTTCTTATGAGAAATCAGCTGAAAATATATGGGAACTCCTCTGTAGGTAATTTTCTGCTTTTCTCTTTTGACTTTTAAGATTCTTTCTTGATATTTTAATTATGAAGTGTCTTGGTGTGGTCCTCTTTGAGTTCATCTTGTTTGGGACTCTCTGCTTCCTGGACTTGTATGTCTATTTCCTTCAACAAATTAGGGAAGTTTTCTTTTATTATTTTTTCAAATAGGTTTCCAACCTCTTGCTTTTTCTCTTCTTCTTCTGGCACCCCTATGATGTGAATGTTCGTGTGCTTGAAGTGTCCCAGAGGATCCTTATAGTATTCTCATTTTTTAAATTATTTTTTCTTCTTGCTGTACTGATTGGATGATTTTTGCTTACTTATGTTCCAACTAATTGATTTAATTTTCTGCTTCATCCACTCTGCTGTTTATGCCCTGTAAATTGTTCTTTATTTCAATTACTATCTCCTTCATTACTGATTGGATTATTTTATGCTGTTAAAGTACCCACTAAGTTCCTTGAGCATCCTTATAAGCAGTGTTTTGAACTCTGCACCTGATAGATTGCTCATCTTTATTTTGGTTAGTTCTTTTTCTGGAGTTTTGTTCCATTCTTTCATTTGGGCCATGTTTCTTTGTCTCCTTATTTTGGCAGCCTCCCTATGTTTGTTTCTATGTATTAAGTAGAGCTGCTTTGACTGTGCATCTTGGTAGCATGAGCTAATGTAGTAGGTGTCCTTTAGGGTCTATTCACACAGCCTTCCCTATCTTCTAAGTTGGGTACCCAAGGTGCCCCTTCCATGTGGACTGAGTATTCCCTCCTCTTGTAGTTGAGTCTAGGTTCCTGTCAACAGGTCAATGGTAGGGTTTTACCCAGCCCAGACAGCTAGTAAAACTGGGCATGACCACTGGCTACCAACCACCTCCCTCTGTGGTTTGTGAAGGTGGTTGGGTGGTGGTGCTTCAATGTGGTCTGTAACTGTCTTCTGGGTACACAGACTTTGTGGTTTCTCCAGTAGTATAGTCCAAGGTTGCCCATCATCTGTGTTCTGTCTGGGCCACTTGGCATAAGCTATAAAAGGGGCCTGCAGATGGCTACTGCTAGTGTCTGGCCTATGGCCACTTGGTGAGAGATATGGGTGCTGGGTTCAGCTGTTGTTTGTTTGAGTGGGTTTAGGAAGGTCTGAAGCCTGTACCTAGCCCAGCCATTAATATTGAAAAGTCACTGTTATTAGTTTGGGTGGCCACATATTTTGGAAGGGTGGGAACCTCAGGTAATTGTTAGGGCTGGGCTAATTGTGAGAGGTAGGTTGATGGAGTCTCAAGTATTGTACCACAGCACTGTAGCTTTGTGTGGGGCAGGGTTTAGAAAAGGAACAATGGCCATTGTTTGCAGTCCTGTCAAGGAGGAAGCTGTACCCCAGCATTTGCCCTGATGCCAGACATTTCATTTCCTCCCTGTATGCCACTGGTGCCCCTCAATGTGTTGCCTTTGTGCTCATGCCCAGAGGGAGTGAGAGTGAGTAAGTCCATGTGCAAGGCCATCCAAGAGACACCTAAGAATCCCTCAGTTTCTTCCATCGACTGAACCACTACTGGTTTTTACAGGCAGAAGTTACAGGGACTTATCTTCCTGGCACTGGAAGCCTGGGCTGGGTGGTCTGCTGTGGGGCTGGGACTTCTCACTCCTGAGATATTCCTGCTATTTATATCTACCACATGTGGGTGTGGGACCAGCCCATTCCATGTCTCCACATCTCTTCCCTTCTGCCCTTCCTGCCTGTCTGGATGAATTTGGTTTCTTTAATTCATTATTTCTTGGACTTCCATGCTGCTCTATTTTCTGATGGTTTTGGGTGATAGTTCTGTAGTTTTGCTCCAATTTTGCCATGGTTGTGCAAGGAGGCAAGCCACATTTACCTATGTCTCTGTCTTCACCAAAAGTCTGTTGATTAGTTCTAATAGAGTATTTGGGGTTGTCTATGTATAAGATGATGTTATCTGCAAACAAAGAAAAATTTTACTTCTTTCTTTCTCATTTGGATATATTTTTATTTCTTTCTTGCATAATTACTCTGAATAGGACTTTTAGTACTATGTTGACTAGCAATGGTGAGAATGGGCACCCTTGTCTTGTTCCTGATCTTAGAACAAAATCTTTCAGTTTTTCATCATTGAGTATGATGTTAACTGTGGACTTGTCATATATGGCCCTTATTATGTTGAGCTACATTATTTCTTCTACACCCAATTTGTTGAGAATTTTTTTATAAAGGGATGTTGCATTTTGTCAAATGCTTTTTCTGCTTCAGTCTGTTAATGTGGCATATCATATTAGATTTGCTTATCTTGAAATTTTCCTGGATCCTAGGGATCAATTTCACTTGATCATAGTGTATGATTATTTTCATTTGCTTTTAAATTCAGTTTGCTAATATTTTTTGAAAACTTTTGCTCCTATACTCATCAAGGACATTGGCCTGTACTTTCTTTTTGTGTAGTATCCTTGTCTGGCTTCAATATAAGAGTAATGCTGGCCTTGTAAAATGGGTTTGGGAGTGTTTCTTCCTCTTCAATTTTTTGGAAAAGTTTGAGAAGAGTTTGTATAATTTTTTCTTTAAATGTTTGGTAAAATTAACCAGTAAAGGCATCTGGTGTGAGCTTTACTTTGTTGAGAGTTTTATGATTACTGAATGAATCTCCTTACTTGTTATTGGTCTGTTTCTTCATGATTCAGTCTTGGTAAGTTGTATGTTTCTAGGAATTTATTTCTTGTAGGTTAGTCAATTACTTGACATATAATTGTTCATAATAGTATTTTATGATCCTTTATATTTCTGTGGTATCAGTTGTTATGTCACCTTTCATTTATGATTTTATATATGAGTCTTTTTTTTAAAGTCCAAATGTAAACCAGAGCTAGTATCTTTGTTGATATCTTCAATGACAATTTTTTACCAGGCATAATCACCAGATTCAGGACCAAAAGCCAACCCCAAAAGCTCTAAAGATATGTGTTTCCTCAGTGAGCCAAGAACTTATGAGCACACTTCACCTCTACCACCTTCCTCCAGTACCACCGTTAGACATAGTTAACCTGTACCCTGCTCCTTAGAAGGAACTATGTTGGCTTTTTTCTATCTTGACCTCTCCTCATGTGATAAGAATTCCATTAATTCAAAGAGATGTGCTCATCCAGAGGCTGTAATCCCTCTTCCAGAACATGGGTAGCTGGAACCCTTAGATTCCCTGCCTACATGATCTCTAGTTGGCTCCCAAGACCTGTGTAATCCATATCCTTGGGCCTGCCCTTGCAAAGACAGATATACTATAGGAGTGCTGACAATAATGCTACAGATGGAAGTAGCACATAGAATCTGGATTGTCTTGTGTTCACATAGGTGTGTGCATGGTTCCTCACAGTGCTCTGATCACATATTAACAGATTAAGTAATAATGTTGTTCACAGTCCATGGCTGGGTTAGTAGAGCATCAGTAGTCCATGAACTCTTAGTGAATATGGATATAGCCTTATTAAGAGACTCCAGGAAGTCCAAGTGTAATCTTGACCCACGCTGACTGAAGTAATCCATAGCCAAGTTCTTACCTTGGTGGCAATTGCTTTCTTGAAGATCCTTACAATAGGCTCTCAAATGCCTTTTTTCTAAATAATTGAAGGCAGGGGCTGTGTCTTATTCTATGCTGGCTCTCAGCAGACACAACAAATGCTCACTGAACCCCACTAATTCCCTAGAAACTACAAAGTAGTACATTATTATGTTTATCTTAGCAGAAAATATCAGGTCTCCCAGCTCTTGGATCAAATAAAACAGAAGCTGTGACCCCATTAAAAGTACCAGAGGTGTCATTCCTAGAGCAATTGTCAAATGCAACAAGCATTTGACGAAATATATGGTAGGAAAATCAATCTTTATTCCAATGTTAACAGACCTTTGCAATGGCTAGAGCTATAACAATACATTCAAGGAGGACTCTACAAAATTTGTTCATTAAGTCATGGTGCTCAAATTTTAGGTTTCATTGGAATAACCTGGAGGGATTTAAAAGAAACACACATTTCTGGGTCTTTTCCCCAGAGTATTTGATTCAGTAGCCTTGGATGGGATCTAAAAGTCTGTATTTCTTTTTTATTTTATTTTACTGTTCAGCTACAGTTGTCTGCCTTTTCCCCTTACCACTCCCCCTGTACCTCAGCCATCCCCACCTCCCTCCTGATTCCACACCCCCTTGGTTGTGTCCCTGTGTCCTTTATACTTGTTCCTGAAAACCCTTCACCACCCCCCCATTATCCCCTCCCACCTCCCCTCTGGTTACTCTCAGTTTGTTCTTAATTTCAATGTCTCTGGTTATATTTTGCCTGCTTGTTTGTTTTGTTGATTGTATTTCTAACAATTTCCCCAGTGATTCTGATGGTGTTCATATGGACACCACACTTTAAGAACCATCACTTAAAAAAAAAGAAAGATGCTTAAATTAGCAATAAAGACCTTAACACAAGCCAATGTGAGATACAGAAGAGTTTGATAGAAAACCCTAAACCAAGATCATGAGAATAAAAGAGAATCCGGGTTGAAAAACATCAGAGATATTAAAAAAGGCTCACACTGGTGAATTGGGCACCATCAGGTGATAATACAGAGAAAAGAAAATATCACTTATTCTGTCTTTTCTACATGACCTCTCTTATCAACAATTATAAAGGATAGGTAATGTCTTTTTGTAAAACTGTATTAACTAATAAAAATAAGAAATAATAGAATTAGAAAAATCACTGGTTTACAGCCTCCCAGTGTATTAACATATCCAGATATTGAACATTGACAGTTGCTAATATCATAAAAAGGAAGACCATCAGATGTTATGTGACCTTACCAATGAAAGAACAGAATGCCACCTATTTACATAGTCTTGCCAAAGAAATTGAACATGATTCTGATCCAGCCTCTGGATCTAGCTGCCAATTTGTAGGAATACTGAGGACAGAGAAATTTGCTGAACTGCTACAATTGCACCTGCAATCAACAAAATCCAAACCGTGGGAAATTATACAGGTCAAACATTCCCAGTTCTTCAATGGAAATAATAGTAATAGTAATAGTATTAATAAAGAGATGGAGAAGGGAATTGTCAATTAAGAAACTTCAACTTTTTAATAGGCAACATTAGACTAAAGTACATAGAAATACTCCCTTGGGTGACAAAACTATAAAAAAAAGCAAGTCAAGATAGTTATTATTTTGGGGTGAGAAAAGAGTTGGGATTGGGAGCAGGGAATTCAGAAGCTTCTAGGATGGCTAGCAAAGTTTCCTTTTTTTGGCCTGGGTGGTGGTTACAAGGGCACAACCCCATATGTGATGGGATTTTTTTTGTATCTATATTTTATTTTACAATTTAAAAAATTAAAAAATCAATCGACTACCATTATAGGCAAACCAAAAGAGTGAACTGTTTGGGGGATATGTGAAACTGTTTACTCTATAGAAACCAAGATGCCTAAATATATTATTTCTTACTGACCTAGGTCTGACTTGCCTTATGAGTAGATGGGAGAAGACAACATTGTAGGTAGTGGAGAGGAGTGAATCAAAACCATTCATGCCAAGCACAGGCTTTCTTTCAATTTAGAGCACTGAAAATGCTGACAAAGAGCAAAGAATCTCAACTTGGTATTATATATTCAAAAGTAAATGATAAATAAATAAGACTTTAGAGGATTGTAGAGTTATAAAGACAAAAAAATTGTTCTTTCACCTGGATAAGAAAAATGTTGAATCTTGGTTCTAGTTGCTATATTGTCCTGTAGGGATAAGTATCCTTTGTTGAGCCCCACAATACAGCCACTTTGGGAATGCTGATTTGCCTCTGTGGCATTGCAGCTCTGGAATTTTATTTAACTTTTTTGGCTACCCAACCAGTTCACAAGAAGTGGATCAGTCCCTTGATCTGATGTGTTTTAAATGTGTGATGTTCAAAGGCAGGGATAGACCCTCCATCTCATTATATCCACAGTGCTTATCATAGTCCAGACACGTCACAGAAACTAAGAGTCTGTCAATCTGAAATGATTGCCTCTCACACTGGCCTCATTTCTACTTTTTGTAGAAATTGACTTTCTAGGAATTAGTGATTGAATTTAATCATTATTGAAAGTTACTGTTATTTAAAACATTTAATACACATAATTAATTGCTTTTCTATGATATCTTCCATTGAATACAGATTATATTCACCCATTCTGAAATAAATAAAAATATCCTTAATATTTAAAACAAGTTGATTGTTTTGGAAATATTGTGAAAACTATGCTTATAGAACTATACCATATAATTTATGTCCTATAAATCATCTTGGTCTGTAACAAAAGAATAATAACTGATTATTTAACAATAAAAATAAAAAGAACTGAAACCAATGTAAAATATGATACCAACTCATATGTGTACATATCTTTCCTTTTCTGAAAGTACAAGATGATTTGACTGCTTGTTTCTTTATGTGTATTTCCTGCTAGATTGTAAGCTCTACAAGGTCAGGGACCTTGACTATCTTACTTATCACTGTCCCTCCAATATAGACCCTTGTGTTCAGGCAAGTAGTAGGCACTAAATAGCTATGTACTGGATTGTGCTTATTGTCATCAATGGGTTTTTGAGACCTAAGCCAGAAATGTTACATTTATATAATAAGAGTTTAATCATGTCATACATACACCACAAATTTGTTTTTGTCCAGATTCTATATTCAAGACCAAGAGAGAGTAGCTTGGGAATCCTGGAATGTGGTGGTAAATTCCTATCACTGTGATAGGAATACAAACAAAAAAATCCAGTATAATACAAAATAAAATAATCACTATACAGTAGCACCCTGTCCCATTATCCACAGTTTCACTTTCCACAGTTTCAGTTACCCATGACCAACCACAGCCCAAAGATGTTAAATTAAAAATTCTAGCCCTGGCTGGTATAGCTCAGTGGATTGAGCATTGGCCTGTGAACCAAAGGGTCTCCCATTGATTCCCAGTCAGGGCACATGCCTGGGTGAGGGCCAGGTCCCCACTGGGGGACAGGTGAGAGACAACCACACATTGATGTTTCTCTCCCTTTCATTCTCCTTCCCTCCCTCTCTCTCTAAAAGTAAGTAAATGAAATATTTTAAAAATTCCAGAAAAAACAACTTACAAGTTTTAAATTGTGTGCTATTCTGAGTAGCATGATTAAATCTCACACTGTCTTACTCTGCCCCACCCAGGATGTGAATCATCTCTTTGTTCGAATGGTATACCCTACCAACCATCAGTCACTTAGTAGCAGTCTTGGTTATCAGATTGACTATTGTGGTATTGCAGTGCTTGTGTTGAAGTAAGCCTTATTTTACTTAATAATGGCTCCAAAGCTGAAGACTAGTGATGCTGGCAATTTAGATATGCCAAAGAGAAGCTGTAAAGTGCTTCCTTTAAAGGAGAAAGTATATCTGTATAAGTATAAACATAGTATAGATAGGATTTGGCATTATCTGCTATTTCAGGCATCCAGTGGGGTGGGGTATTAGAACATTTTCCCTGCAGATAAAAAGGGAACTACTGTAATTTTCTTCTGTGTGTATGTTGGGGGGGAGTGAGTAGGAGTGGGAAATCATGTATATCAGAATAGTAACATAAGAACTGAACATAAAAGAATGGAGAGGGTTTTAATGAGAAAAAGTTGGTGCAAATGGAAATCTAGAAAGAAAGAACAGCATAAACTAAGACTTGAGGACAAGAAATGACCTAACTTGTACAGTGATGATGGAAGATTTCATAAATAGAAATGCAACTAAATTTTGAATGTTACAACATTTTTACTTAACATCTCAGCACAAGGCAATATTCAAAGATGTGGATGGAATGTGGATTAATGTGCACAGGTACTCATTGTAGATTCCATTTCTGGGTGAACTGTATCAAATGGGTTCTGGTGTTCTCAAGATCAGCCCTGGTTTTAACAGGAAAAACTTACATTAGCATTTCTAGCACCCTTCTCCATAAGAGGAACTTAAGCAATTTATTTGGTGGAACACATTTCTTTAGTCTGAGGGATACATGCATATCAGACAATCTTGGCCCAACACCATGCAACCCTGAACTCATCAACTCCCTTTGTTGGCTGTGGCTGTGGTATTGCCTTCTGTGAAGGGCTGCCTACAGGAAGAGAATATGCTAGTCAGGGAGGCTCAATAATCCCCATCCCTATGACTCTGATTTACAAAAGTTTATTAATAAATTTCCTTGTTGGATATACTGGGTTGATGAAAACCTTCCCTGGAGAGACAGATCCACTCTCAGTGGGCTGTTGAGTCAGGTTTCTAAACTGCAAACAATGAGGTTTAGTCCTTAGGTTGCGCCTGGGATGCAAGGCATTAAACAGAGGTACAGTGGTATTGTGGCTAAGAGTACAGGCTCTGGAGCTAATCGCCCAACTTGAACATTATGGTGTTAATGGTAATAGCTTCTCTGTTTCTCAGTTCTCTCATCTATAAAGTAGAGATAATGAAAGAAAGCTACCATATAGGATTGTCATGAGGATTAAATGAGTTAATGAAAATAAAACCTTTAAAAGAGTACCCAGCACCCAGGAAATGTTCAATGAGTATAAGTTATATGTATTGTTCAGTCAATAGGGACAATCCAGTAAATAATAACTCTTGTAATTCTCAGAGCCATTCTTTAAGGTGACTATGAATATTTCTGTTATTCATAAATTTTTCTCAACTCAATATACACAAAACCAAGGCTCATAGCAACCAAAGAACAATTATCTATCTTTCTGGAGTACAATTTCACTTGAAGATTTAAGGCAAAAACAAACATTTTGATATAAACATATTGTATATGGAGCAAAATGTAAATTTTGTATAAATGTTTACTATGAAGCATAAAGAAATTAAAGCATTACATTAAAGCATTTCAAGAAATTCTTGCTAGCAGCATGTCAACTCCAGGACTTATTTCCATAGTCTTGGAGCTATAGGTTTGGTCTCCTCTCTCACTGAAGGAATTTTATTCTGAGAAGGCATTTTTATTTCTAAGTCCTTTTGGGACCACCTCATGATAGTCCCCATTTCAGAAAAGACAAGATAATCAAATTTGTATATCAACAAAACCAATGTAGAATTAATGATAATTAGGGGATGGCCAGATCACTGAAAACTTCATAATGACCCCATCTATATATTATTCCTAGGTCTTAGGGTAAATATTTTAAGCACTCATGCCCTTGCCTTCTTTGAGTTAACAAAGTAAAATAATAGGATATCTACACATAAGAATAATTTTTGAAGTCAACAAGGATGAGGGGGAAAATACATAATCACTGAGCAGAAACAGGAGTCATCTAGCTAAAAACAACATATGTAGAATTGATCAATGTCCTTTGTCTGAGGGATGCCATCTGCTTTCTGTGTCAAAGATGGAGGAGGCGAGTAAAACCGGAAAAACAGAGAGATAACAAAAGGAAGCCTGGCCGCCCTTGGCATCTTATTTTTGTTCCCTCCAACTTATTTTCTCATTGAGTTCCCTTCCTTCTCCTAGACAACCAGTGCCCTCAAGCTTTCTCTTATCTGTTAAACTTATCAGAACTCTTGCTCAGCTGTAAAACTTACAACCTTATCTACAATAAATAATACATGATTTTTCTCCCCCTTCCCTCCCCCCCTTCCACTCTCTCTGGAATCAATAAAAGGAAAAAATTTTAAGAGAATATATGACAAATAATGTATGGTACCAGATGGATACTGGAATTATTGGGTGGAACACTTTGTAAGGTGTTGTCTAACCAATATGCTGTACAGCTGAAACTAATGCAAAATAATGTTGAATGTAAACTGTAATTGAAAAATTTTAAAAAGTACATGCCTAATAAAGCCTACCATGGTACCTTTGCTAAGAAGCTTGCCTTTTAAAAAAGATTGATTTTGCCCTGGCTGGTGTGGCTCAGTGGATTGAGTGCTGGCCTGCGAACCAAAGGGTTACCGGTTTGATTCCCAGTCAAGGTACATGCCTGGGTTGCTTGCTAGGTCCCCAGTCGGGGGCATGCAAGAGGTAACCACACATTGACATTTCTCTTCCTCTCTTTCTCCCTCCTTTCCCCTCTCTAAAAATGAATAAATAAAATCTTTAAGAAAATAAAAATGATTGATTTTTAAAATCATTATTTTTATATTTATTTTGATAATTTCAGATTTAAAGTTACATTAATGTACCGTTTGCTTGGATTTGCCAACTGTTTACATTTTGCTTCATTTGCTTTGTCATTCTCTCTCCATATACATAGGTTTTTTAATTTTTGTTTCTTTTTCTGAAATATTCAAGAGTAAGTTGTTAACATCAAACCCCTTTACCGTATACTTCAGTGTGCATTTCCTAAGAACACAGATATTCTCTTACATAACCACAGTATAGCAATCAAAACCAGGAAATATAACATTGATATAATACTATAATCTAATCCAAACTTCAAATCAAAATCTCACAATTGTTCCAATGTCTTTTACAGCTATTTGTTTCACCTATTCCAGAATTTGATTCAGGATCGTGCATTGCATTTGGTTTTCATGTAGCCCTAATCTCCTTTAAACTGGAACAGTATGTCAGCATATTCTTGTCTTTTTCACCTTAACATTTTTGCAGAGTCCAGGGTAGTTATTTTGCAGAATTTTCCTCAATTTGGGTCTATCTGATATTGTTGCCTCATGCTTTCATCTTCTAGTAAGAATACCACAGGAGTGAGTTTGTGCTTTGTCAGTGCATATCAGGAAGCACAATACATTGATGTTAAATTTGATCCCTTTTATGAAAGAAATGTCTGATAGGTTTCTTCACTCTAAGGTTATTATTTTTATTTTTCCTACAGCAATTAATAAGCAATGTGGGACTTCCGACCAAGATGGAGGCATAGGTAGACATGATAGGGGACTCAAAACTTGGAAAATTTTAGCTTAAGGCAAATAGCCATAAATCTAGCAAGTAATGTGTATGTTAAGCTCTTTGTTTCAGAAACTACAGATAAGGCCCATCTGGCACCTGAGAAAAAGCAGCTGACCTCCTGGGGTGCTGGCTAAAGATTACCACCTGGAGACATCTGTATTGGGAAGAGCTGGCGACTACCCCTCCCACTTGGAGATGGCTAATTGCCCAGGATAGGAGTGCTCCAGCTGGGAATTTCAAGGCTTTTGCCAACCCATTTGTCCTCCCCCAACCCCCTTATAAAAGATCTGGCAGGAAAGAAAGGGGAAGATGATGGTTTGTTAGGGTATGAATCTGCCATCTTCTCAGATCGCCAGCCATCTGAATAAAACACCTATAAAAGATTCAATCACTATCATTGCTTATTGGATTTGGTAATGACAGGCAGCCCGAATGCCAGTGTCTTTTCTGGTTACAGACACACTGTGCCTCCTCACACAACCAAAAGAAGGACAACAACAATTTAAAAACAAAAAACAGCCAGTATCGATGGAAAACTGAACTGTATGGAAGTCCAACAACCAAGGAGTTAAAGAAGACACATTCACCCTGGTAGGAGGGGTGGAGTTGGGCAACCGGGGGTGGAGAGGACTCACTACAAAGCAGCAGCTGGCAGACCCCAGGTGCAAAGGGTGGCAGCTGGCAGACCTAGCAAAGTGGAGGATTGTGGAGTGCAGTGCAGTGTGCAAGGTGGTGGGAGGTCCCACATTTACACAAAGATAAACCAGGCAAAACTGGGGAGCAAGACAAACTGCACCACCCAGGGTCCTAGCACAGGGAAATATAGCCTCAAAACACTGATTGAAAACACCTGTGGGGGTCAAGGTGCCGGTGTGAAAAGTGGGGAAGGTGACTGAAATCTGGCAGAGAGTTGAGCAAGCTCCATTGTTCCCTCTCTTACCCCTGCCCCACATACAGCGTCACAAGCCAGCGATGTGGGTTGCCCTGCCCTGGTGAACACCTAAAGCTCTGTCCCTCACTATGTAACAGGTGTGTCAAGACAAAAAAAATGGCCCAAATAAAAGAACAGATAAAAAAGGCAGATTAAACCCTTGTCTGAGGTATCATTGGCAAATATGTTTTCCCATACACTTGGTTCTCTTTTAATTTTGATACTGTTTTCTTTAGCTGTGCAGAAGCTTTTAATTTTGATGAGGTCCCATTTGTTTATTCTTTCCTTTATGTCCCTTACTCTAGGGGACAAGTCAGTAAAAATGTTTCTGCATGAAATATCTGAGATTTTCCTACCTACGTTCTCCTCTAGGACTTTAATAGTGTAACACTTTATATTTAAGTCTTTTATCCAGCTTGAATTTATTTTTGTATATGGTGTAAGTTGGTGCTCAATTTTCATTTTTTTGCATGTGGCTGTCTAGTTCTCCCAATACCATTTGTTGAAGAGGCTATTTTTACTCCATTTTATATTGCTGCCTCCTTTGTCAAATATTAATTGACCATAGACACTTGGGTTTATTTCTGGGCTCTTTGTTCTGTTCCATTGGTCTATGTGCCTGTTTTTATGCCAGTACCAGGCTGTTTTGATTACAGTGGCCTTGTAGTATAGTTTAGTGTCGGGTATTGTGATCCCTCCTACTTTACTCTTCTTTCTCAAAATTGCAGCATCTATTCAGGGTCGTTTATAATTCCATATAAATTTTTGAAGTGTTTGTTCTATGTCTGTGAAATATGCAATTGATACTTTAATGGGAATTGCATTGAATGTGTAAATTGATTTGGGTAGTATGGACATTTTGATGATGTTAATTCTTCCAATCCATGAACACGGTATATGTTTCCATTTGTTTGTGTCTTCCTTGATTTCTTTCCTGAGTGTTATACAGTTTTCTGAATACAGGTCTTTTACCTCTTTGGTTAGGTTTATTCATAGATATTTTATTTTTCTTTTTGTTATTTCAAATGCCTTTTGACCCTGCGATTCTACTGCTGGGACTCTATCCTAAGAATACTAAAACACCAATCCAAAAGAACCTATGCACCCCAATGTTCATAGCAGCACAATTTACAATAGCTAGATGCTGGAAGCAACCAAGATGCCCATCAGTGAATGAATGGATCAAAAAACTATGGTACATATACACAATGAAATTCTATGCAGCAGAAAGAAAGAAGGAGCTCCTACCCTTTGCAACAGCTTGGATGGAGCTGGAAAACATTATGCTAAGCGAAACAAACCAGACAGTGAAAGACAAATACCCTATGATCTCACCTTTAACAGGAACCTAAACAACAAAACAAAGAAACAAGCAAAATATAACCAAAGACAACTGAAATAGAGGTCAGGCTGACAGTACCCACAGAAGAGAGTAGAGGGAATTTCAGGGGACAGTGGGAAGGGTTCACGGGAACAAACTTAAAGGGCACATGGTCATAAACTAAGGGGAGGGTGGTAATGGGAGGGAAGTGGGGAGGGCTGGGAGGGGGGGCTGGATTGGGAGTAAAAAGGAGAAAATTGTAATTGAACAATGATTAAAATAAAATTTAAGAAAATGCAGAAAAAACACAACTAAGTGACAAAGAGATAGCCAACCTATCAGATGCACAGTTCAAAACACTGGTAATCAGGATGCTCACAGAATTGGTTGGATTTGATCACAAATTAGATGAAAAAATGAAGGTTATGCTAAGTGAAATAAAGGAAAACGTACAGGGAACCAATAGTGATGAGAAGGAAACTGGGACACATATTAATGGAGTGGACCAGAAGGAAGAAAGAAATATCCAATCAAAAAAGAATGAAGAAATGAGAATTGGAAAAAATGAGGAGAGGCTTAGGAACCTCCAGGACATCTTTAAATGTTCCAACATTTGAATTATAGGGGTACCAGAAGCAGAAGAGGAAGAGCAACAAGTGCAAAAGTTATTTGAACAAATAATAAAGGAGAATTTCCCCATTCTGACAAAGGAAATAGACTTCCAGGGAGCTCAGAGAGTCCCAAAGAAGTTGGACCCAAGCAGGAACACAACAAGGCATATCATAATTACATTACCCAAGATTAAAATGAAGGAGAGAATCTTAGAAGCAGCAAGAGAAAAGAAGACAGTTACCAACAAAGGAGTTCCCATCAGACTATCAGCTGATTTCTCAAGAGACCTTACAGGCAAGAAGGGGCTGGAAAGAAGTATTCCAAGTCATGAAAGGTAAGGACTTCCATCCAAGGTTGCTCTATCCAGCAAAGCTTTTATTTAGAATGGAAGGGTAGATAAAGTGCTTCTCAGATAAGGTCAAGTTAAAGGAATTCATCATCACTAAGCCCTTATTATATGAAATGTTAAAGGGACTTATCTAAGAAAAGAAGATAAAGAAAAAACATGTATAGTAAAAGGACAGCAAACTCACAATTATTAACAACCACACCTAAAATAACAACACAAACAAACTAAGTAAACTACTAGAACAGGAACAGACCCACAGAAATGGAGATCACATGGAGGGTTAGCAACAGGGGAGTGGGAGGGGGAGAGAGGGGGAAAAGGTACAGAGAATGAGTAGCATAGATGGTAGGGAGAAAATAGACAGGGGGAGGGTAAGAATAGTAAGGGAAATGTAGAAGCCAAAGAACTTATAAGTATGACACATGCACATGAACTAAAGGGGGGGAATGTGGGTGGGAGGGGGTGTGCAGGGTGGAGGGGAGTGAAGGGGGAAAGTGGGATAACTGTAATAGCATAGTCAACAAAATATATTAAAAAAACACAAAAAAAATCAGCAATGTGGGGTGATTCTTTGAGATTATGTAAACATGTTCTTCATCTAACTTCTACTCATGAAATTTAGCATTTGTTGATGTCCCTCAGTTTTTAACTTCATCATGCCTTACAAGGTATTTTACACAGGAAAAGCTTCCTCCCTTCCCTCATTTATTTATATCAGTACATGCTCTTGAGTTTTTATTGCATTTGTTGGGCAGTAAATCCATTGCTGTAATTATTTATTTTTAATCTCAAATTACCCAAGATTTCACAAGTGGCAGACTCTCCAAGATGGGTTCTTGTCCTTTTGATAGCTCTCCACTATTCTTTGAGTAATTCATTATTGTATGAAACAGCAAGACATTTCAGTATCATCTTACACTTTCTGTGCCCCCAGCCCTGGAATCAGCCATTTCTACAAGGGACTTTGGTTCCTTTTAATGAAGAATAGTATTTAGAAAACAAGATATAGCACTATTCATATTCTCTATTACAGATGTGTCTGTGATTCTATGTAGTCTCAGAGAAATGAGCTGAGAAATATAGGTATGTGTGTGTATACACACATACGAACACACACATGTAAACATCTATACATATTTATAGAAAGTTGCAATTTTGGTTTAGGCCAAAGAATGAAGTACTAGCTCAAGTTTTGTCCTCTAACAAAGTCAATGGCAGATGGCATTTTAAGGAATATCTATTGGTGACTCTGAAATCACACTATGGTAATGAACTTTTCTGCCAGTGAGTGCTCCTGGGAGTGAACTTTAAAGCTGTGCTCCCAATCACTTGCGTTACATCATCAAAACTCTCTGCCAAAGAGATAGTGTGATAAGGGTCTTTGAAGGAGAGTTCAGAGTTGATGATGAAGCAATATGGGTCTTCTGCATCTAAAAAAGGGTTTGGGGAAGGCTTATAAATAGAGGCTTTCTCTCAGGAAGTAAGAAGAAGAAAAGGGTTGCTTTTTTTCCAGAGTATGAATGGACCTGGAGAACATTATGCTAAGTGAAATAAGCTAGTCAGAGAAAGACAAATACCATATGATTTAACTTATATGTGGAATCTAATGAATAAAATAAACAAACAGACAAAATAGAAACAGACTCATCGGTACAGAAAACAGAATGACAGCTTCAGAGGGGAGGGGGGTTTGAGAGCTGGGTGAAAAAGGTGAAAGGGTTAATTAAAAAAAAAACCCTCATAGTCACAGATGACAGTATGGTGATTACTAGAGGGAAAGAGGGATTGGGGGAGGTAGAAGAGGGTAAAGGAGGTATAAATGGTGGTATAAGGGGATTTGATTTTGAGGAGGGTGAACACACAGCACAATTACAGATGGTGCATTGTAGAATTGTACACCTGAAACCTATGCAATTTTATTAACCAAGGTCACCCCAATAGACTCAATAAAATTTAAAAATAAAAATAAATAAGAGTAGGAAGGTGGAAAGTTTGGAAAACTTTAAAATTATAAATTTGATTTTTTAAGACAAGGAAAATGAGGAGGGGAACATGAAAACATTTTAAAAAAGGTTATATCTATGTCAGAGCGAAACTGCTGAAGAGTTTAAGAAGCCACCTGTTATTTCAAGTGAGCCATCAATCTAACTTGACTGTGTAGGAATGAGATCACATATCTTATGAGATATGTGATAATTTATTTTAGTATGTGTTTATTAATATTTTCTTTGACTACCTGAGGATAGGTGGTCAACATGTCTTACTCAACCCTGTGCCACTGTAGTTCTTACAACTTTGTTGACCTTATGTCTGAAATGTAAAGAACTGAACAACATGTTCAATAAATGTCTGCTAAAAGTTTCTTGCTTTTATTTCCTTAGAACATTTAAAATGTCCTTAACTGGCACTCATAACTTTTGAGTTAATAATTGTAATTCAATATTATTATAAAACTTTAGTTAAGTTCATGTTAATATATCCAACAAAAGGAACAAAAGGAATGGTTACAAAATCGTAGACAAAAGGCATACACTTATAAAAAGAAATGAACTAAGATAATATTAATTTCTACACTCAAAACACCTTTCCACTTCAAAGTAGTCCAGATATAGAGGGAGGCTGCTGTACTATGATAAGGAGAGCTCTACAATGGAAGCCAATGTCATCTGCCTAGTAGCTAATAACTGCATGATCTTGAATAGATTCTATAAGTTCTGGGACTCAATTTCCTTCTCTGTGAAATGGGAGTAATAATACTTGAGTGCTGGTATCTGAATGTGTCTCTCCAAAAGTAAATTGTTGAAATCCTAATAACCTATTTTGATGGTATTAGAATGTGGGGCCTTTTGGGCATGCTTAGGCCATAATGGTAGAGCCCTCATGAATGAGAGTAGTGCCGTGTAAAATAAACCTCACAGTGATCACTAGCCCATTTCACCATGTGAGAACACAGTGAAAAGGATGTGGCTATGAACTGGGAAGAAGGCTATCATCAGAATGTGACCATGGTATCAGCTTGGTCTTGGACTTTCTGGCCTTGAGAACTGTGAGAAATAAACGTTTGTTTGTTTGTTTGTTTGTTTGTTTGTTTGTTTGTTTTTGAATAGGTGAGGTAAATATACTTATTTTTACCCATTTTTATTTATTTTTTTCACATTTTCTAATTGTTCAAGTACAGTTTTCTGCCTTTTCCCCCCGCCTCAGCCCAACCCCCCATCCCTCCCCACCTCCCTCCCACTTCCACCCCCCAGTTATTGTCCATGTGTCCTCTATAATTGCTCCTGTAAACCCTTCAAACTTTTCCCCTAAATCCCTTGCCCTCTCCCCTCTGGTCACCTTCACTCTGCTCTCAATTTCAGTGTCTTTGGTTATATTTTGCTTATCTGTTTGTTTTGTTGATTAGGTTCCTGATTATATCCTAAGAACCCTGAAATACCAATCCAAAAGAACCTATGCACTCCAATGTTCATAGCAGCACAATTTATGATAGCCAAGTGCTGGAAGCAATCTAAGTGGCCATCAGTAAATGAATGGATCAAAAAGCTATGGTACATTTACACAATGAAATTCTATGCAGCAGAAAGAAGGAAGGAGCTCCTACCCTTTGTGACAGCATGGAACTGGAAAGCATTATGCTAAGCTAAATAAGCCAGGCAGTGAAAGACAAATACCATATGATCTCACCTTTAACAGGAACCTAATCAACCAAACCTTTGTTTTTTATAAGCAACCCATCCAGTGATATTTCATTATAGAAGAGTAAAAGATTAAGACACTGATCTATAGAGTAGCTGTAAATTAAATGGGGGTAATGTATGCTGAGGTGCTGCAATGTCTTTTATGCTTTTCAGTTTGAAAAGATGCTGAGGCCTGTAGTTGTAAGGGTTATAGGGCATATTGTAGATGTGGACTTGGCCATTGCAAAGGAAACTTTCCTGACTTTACAGATGTTGCTAGAAGTGTTGTATCTTGAAATTTTCATGTTAGAGTGTATATTAGTTTTCTAGGGCTGCCATTATAAGCCACCATAAACTAAATGCCTTACAATAACACATATTTATCATCTGACAGTTTTGGATGCCAAAAGTTCACAATCAAGGTATTGGTAGGGCCAGTCTTTCTCTGAAGTCTCTAGGAAAATATCTTTTGTATGTTTTTCTCCCAGCTTCTTGTCACCACAGACATGCCTTGGCTTGTAGATGACTGCCTTCTCCCTCCATCTCTTCACATTGCCTTTCTTCTGTGCCTATCTGTCTCTGTGTCCAGATTCTTCTGTTTTAAAAAGACATGAGCTATATTAAATTGGACCAACACTAATGACTTCTTTTTAACTTGACTACAACTGCAAAGACCTCATTTCCAAATAAGGTCACATCCTGAGGTACTAATGGTTAGGACTTCCACACTTTGTTTTTTTGGAGGGGACACAATTCAACCCATAACAGAAATGAAATTGCAAAGTCAAGTCTGATCCAAGTGGTTGCATATCTAAGGCATTTGAATGTCAGGAGTCTTTGAATGCTTCCACATTGGCATCTGCCCCTCCATAAGAGCAAAAGCAAATGTTGGGTGAATGGCTGTTTCCAATCATTGAAGACATGCATCCTACTTTTGCTGGTAAAAGCACTGACATATTGTTGGACATTGATAATTCAGAACTTCTTCATATGCTTGAGTCTTCAGAATCTATCTGTACTAAAGTTGATGAAGCTGTAGATGTACTACTACAAGCTCACCAAGATATAAGGGCTGCTCAGAAAGCACTTAACAGTGCCACTGGTGTTCCAATTCTTTAAAATTGATCAGGGACTACAATAAGAAATTCATGCTTCACCAAAGAAAAGTATCTAAACATTGAAAACCTTAAATATGGAAAAAAACATTGGAAAATATAAAATAAATTTTAAAAAGAAAGGAAACTTGAATATCATGTACTCAGCAAATGTCAGGTTTAGTAAAACATAATGCTAGTCTTAGATTACTTATTGATTTAAAAAAACAAACTCCACAAAAAATGGCAAAATATAGAAACAAGTTAATGTTCTATAGACTGGGAAAAAGAATTTTTAGCAAAGTGCAAAAATTTAAAGCAATCTTTTCTTTAATTTTGTAATTATTTACTGTACAATAGCTCAAAATGTCCCTTCTGCTTTAGATAACAGAATTGAAACCTGAGCAAGAAAATATAATATGAATTATAAAATCATTGCTTTAACAAAAATTCCTTAAACAGTGGAAAAAAAAAAAAACATAGATGTAAAGTCTATGTCCTCTTGCCTGAATCTGGAATGTATCGTGGTACATTGACCAGTAGAATAAGGCTGAATTTAGGCTCTGCTACTTCCAGATTTAGATTTAAGAGAACTGGCAGTTTTTTCTGATATATGTTTCATATATTACATGGGTTATGCTATTATGGTTGTCCCAATTTTCCTCTTTGCCCCCTCTACCCAGTAACCCCCTTCCAGCAATCCCCCACCTTACTTCACGTCCATGGTTCATGCATGTAAGTTCTTGGCTTCTCCATTTCCAATACTATTCCTAAAACCCTCCTGTCTATGTTGTACCTACCAATTTATTCTTCTTAATCCCTGCATTCTCCCCTTTCTCCCTCCCAACAGATAACCCTCCAAATGATCTTCACATCTATATTTTTGTTCCCATTATGCTTGTTTGCTTAGATTGTTTTTAGATTCAATTGTTGATAGTTGTGAATTTATTGCCATTTTAATGTTAATAGTTTAATTTTAATTTTAATTTTTATTGTTGTTCAAGTACAGTTTTCCGCCTTTTACCCCCATCCCAGCCCACTATCCCAGCCCTTCCCACCTCCCTCCTGTTTCCACCCTCCCCCATGTTATTGTCCATGTGTCTTTTATACTTGTTCCCGCAAACCCTTCCCCCTTTCCCCTGAAATTCACTCCCCTCTCCCCTCTGGTCATTGTCAGCCTATCCTCTATTTCAGTGTCTTTGGATATATTTTGCTTGTTTGTTTCTTTTGTTGATTAGGTTCCTGTTAAAGGTGAGATCATATGGTATTTGTCTTTCACTGCCTGGCTTATTTCACTTAGCATAATGCTTTCCAGTTCCATATATGCTGTCACGAAGGGTAGGAGCTCCTTCTTTCTTTCTGCTACATAGAATTCCATTGTGTAAATGTACCATAGTTTTTGATCCATTCATTTAGTGACAGGCACCTAGGTTGCTTTCAACACTGGGCTATTGTAATCGTGCTGCTACGAACATTGGGGTGCATAGTTTCTTTTGGATTGGTGTTTCAGGGTTCTTAGGATATAATCCTAGCTGTGGAATTGCTGGGTCAAAAGGCAGATCCATTTTTAGTTTTCTGAGTAAATTCCAAACTGTTATCCACAATGGTTATACCAGTATGCAATCCCAGCAACAGTGCACTAGGGTTCCCTTTTCTCCACAACCTCTCCAACACTCGTTTGTTGCTTTGTTTATGATGGCCATTCTTACCTGTGTGAAGTGGTATGTCATTGTGGTTTTAATTTGCATCTCTCTGATAGCTAGTGGTACTGAGCATCTTTTTGTGTGTCTCTGGATCCTCTGTATGTTCTCCTTGGAGAAATGTCTGTTCAAGTCCTTTGCCCATTGCAAAATAATGTTAATAGTTTTGATCTTCTGCTTTTTCCTAAATAAGTCTCTTTACATTTCATATAATAATGGCTTGGTGATGATACACTCCTTTAGCTTGACCTTGTCTGGGAAGCACTGCATCTGCTTTTTTATTCTAATTGATAGCTTTGCTGAATACAGTAATCTAGGTTATAGGTCCTTGCTTTTCATCACTTCAAAAACTCTTGCCAGTCCCTTTTAGCCTGCAAAGTTTCTCTTGAGAAATCAGCTGACAGTCATCTGGGAACATCTTATGGGAACTACCTGTGTTTCTCTTGCTACTTTTAAGATTCTGTCTTGATCTTTAACCTCTGGCATTTTAATTATGATGTATCTAGGAGTGGACCTCTGCATCCATCTTGTTTGGACTCTCCGTGTTTCCTGAACTTGAATGTCTATTTTCCTTAACCAAATTAGGTAAGTTTTCTTTCATTATTTTTCTTTTTTTATTTTAATCATTGTTCAAATACAGTTTTCTCCCTTTAATTCCCAATCCACCACCCCTCCCAACCCTCCCCACTTCCCTCCCATTACCACCCTCCTCCTAGTTTTTGTCCATGTGTCCTTTAAGTTTGTTCCCGTGAACCCTTCCCACTGTCCCCTGAAATTCCCTCTACTCATCCCTGTGGTCACTGTCAGCCTGTCCTCTATTTCAGTGTCTTTGGTTATATTTTGCTTGTTTCTTTGTTTTGTTGTTTAGGTTCCTGCTAAAGGTGAGATCATATGCCTGGTTTGTTTTGCTTAGCATAATGTTTCCCAGCTCCATCCAAGCTGTTGCAAAGGGTAGGAGCTCCTTCTTTCTTCCTGCTACATAGAATTCCATTGTGTAAATGTACCATAGTTTTTTGATCCATTCATTTACTGATGGGCTTCTTGGTTGCTTCCAGCATCTAGCTATTGTAAATTGTGCTGCTATGAACATTGGGGTGCATAGGTTCTTTTGGATTGGTGTTTTAGTATTCATAGGATAGAGTCCCAGCAGTGGAATCACAGGATCAAAAGGCAAATCCACTTTTAGTTTTCTGAGGAAGTTCCATACTGCTTTCCATAGTGGTCGTACCAGTCTGCAGTCCCACCAACAGTGCACTAGGGACCCCTTTTCTCCACAACCTCTCCAACACTTGTTGTTTGTCGCTTTGTTTATGATGGCCATTCTGACTGGTGTGAAGTGGTATCTCATTGTGGTTTTAATTTGCATCTCTCTGACAGCTGGCGATATTGAACATCGTTTCATGTGTCTTTGGATTTTCTGTATGTCCTCGGAGAAGTGCCTGTTCAAGTCCTTTGCCCACTTTTTAATCGGATTCCCTCTCTTCTTAGAGTGTAGTCATGTAAGTTCTTTATATATTTTGGAAATTAAACCCTTGTCTGAGGTATCATTGACAAATATGTTTTCCCATACACTTGGTTCTCTTTTAATTTTTATACTGTTTGCAAAAGCAGTTGAAGAAGCTTTTAATTTTGATAAGGTCCCACATGTTTATTCCTTCCTTTATGTCCCTTGCTCTAGGGGGCAAGTCAGTAAAAAAGTTTCTTCATGAAATATCTGAGATTTTCCTAACTACGTTCTCCTCTAGGAATTTAATGGTGTCATGGTTTATATTTAAGTCTTTTATCCACCTTGAATATGGTGTAAGTTGGTACTCAAGGTTCATGTTTTTGCATGTGGCTGTCCAGTTCTCCCAACACCATTTGTTGAAGAGGCTTTTTTTAATCCATTGTATGTTGCTGCCTCCTTTGTCAAATATTAATTGACCATAGAGACTTGGGTTTATTTCTGGGTTCTCTGTTCTGTTCCATTGGTCTATGTGCCTGTTTTTATGCCAGTACCAGGCTGTTTTGATTACAGTGGCCTTGTAGTATAGCTTAGTGTCAGGTATTGTTTTCCCTCCTACTTTACTCTTCTTTCTCAAAATTGCAGCATCTATTCAGGGTCGTTTATGGTTCCATATAAATTTTTGAAGTGTTTGTTCTATGTCTGTGAAATATGCCGTTGGTACTTTAATGGGAATTGCATTGAATGTGTAAATTGATTTGGGTAGTATGGACATTTTGATGATGTTAATTCTTCCAATCCATGAACACGGTATATGTTTCCATTTGTTTGTGTCTTCCTTGATTTCTTTCCTGAGTGTTATACAGTTTTCTGAATACAGGTCTTTTACCTCTTTGGTTAGGTTTATTCCTAGATATTTTCTTTTTCTTTTTGCTATTTCAAATATAATTTTTTCCTTTATTTCTGCTTCTGCTGTTTCATTGTTGGTGTACAGAAATGCCTTTGGTTTCTGGATATTGACTTGTATCCCACCGTTTTGCCAAATTCATTTATTAGGTCAAGCAGTTTTTTGGTGGAGTCTATAGGATTTTCTATGTATACTATTATGTCATCTGCAAACAGTGACAGTTTTGTTTCCTCCTTTCCGATTCGGATGCCTTTTATTTCTTTTTCTTGTCTGGTCACTGTGGCTAAAACTTCCAGTACTATATTGAATAGAAGTGGTGAAAGTGGACAGCCTTGTCTTGTTCTGGATCTTAGTGGAAAAGATTTTAATTTTTGCCCATGGAGTATGATGTTGGCTGTAGGTCTCCCATATATGGCCTTTATTATGTTGAGAAATGCTCCCTCTATTCCCACTTTGCTGAGTGTGTTTATCATGAATGGGTGCTGTACCTTATCAAATGCTTTTTCTGCATCTATGGACATGATCATGTGGTTTTTGTCTTTGCTTTTGCTTATGTGATGTATTACATATACTGATTTGCAAATATTGTACCATCCTTGCATCCCTGAAATGAATCCCACTTAGTCATGGTGTATGATCTTTTAATGTATTGTTGGATGTGGCCTGCCAGTATTTTGTTGAGGATTTTAGCGTCAATGTTCATCAGCGATATTGGCCTGCAGTTTTCTTTCTTTGTTGTGTCTTTACCTGGTTTTGGAATTAGGATGATGTTGGCCTCATAAAAAGAGTTTGGGAGACCCCCATCTTTTTGGGGTTTTTGGAGTAGTTTGTGAAGGATAGAGGTTAGCTCTTCCTTAAATGGTTTGTAGAATTCTCCTGTGAAACCATCTGGTCCAGGGCTTTTGTGTGTTGGGAGTTTTTTGATTACTGCTTCAATTTCTTTTGTTGCTATTGATCTGTTCAGGCTTTCTGCTTCTTTTTCATTGAGTTTTGGAAGATTATATTTTTCTAGAAATTTGTCCACTTCACCTAGGTTTTCAAATTTCTTGCCATACATTTCTTTGTAGTAATTTCTTACAATCCTTTGTATTTTTGTGGTACCTGTTGTAATCTCTCCTCTTTCATTTCTAATTGTGTTTATTTGGGTCTTCTCTCTATTTTTCTTGACGAGTCTGCTTAAAGGCTTGTCAATTTTTGTTTATCTTTTCAAAGAACCAGCTCTTGGATTCATTGATCCTTAGAATTGTGCTTTTAGTCTCTATGTCATTTAATTCTGCTCTGATCTTGGTTATTTCCTTCCTTCTGCTTGCTCTGGGCTGCCTCTGTTGTTGTTCCTCGAGTTCTTTTAGATGTAGGGTTAGGTTGTTTGTTTGGAATTTTCGAACCTTTTTAAGTGGGCCTGTATCATTATGAACTTCCCTCTCAGGACTGCCTTGGCTGTGTCCCATAAGTTTTGGGTTGTTGTGAGTTCGTTTTCATTTGTTTCCAGAAATCTTTTTATTTCTTCCCTAATATCATTCTTGACCCATTTATTATTTAATAGCATGCTATTTAATCTCCATGATTTTGAGTGTTTTGGGTTTTTTTCCTTTGGGTTGGTTTCTAGCTTCAGTCCTTTGTGGTCTGAGAAAATGCTTGGTATGATTTCAATTTTCTTGAAATTCTTGAGGCTTGTTTTGTGTCCTATCATGTGCTCTATCTTTGAAAATGTTCCGTGTACATTTGAAAAGAATGTGTATTTAGCTTCTTTGGGAAGGAGGGCTCTGTATATATCAGTAAAGTCCATTTCATCAAGGGTATTGTTCAATGCCACAATATCTTTGTTGATATTTTGTTTGGAAGATCTGTCCATTTTTGATAGTGGGGTGTTAAAATCTCCCACTATAATTGTGTTGCTGTCCATATCTTTCTTGAAGTCCTCTAAGATTTTCTTTATGTAATTGGGTGCTCCTATGTTGGGTGCATATATATTTACAATATTTATGTCTTCTTGGTGGATTCTTCCCTTAAGTATTATCAAATGACCTTCTGGGTCTCCCTTTATGGACCTTTTTTGGAAGTCTATTTTGTCTGATATGATTATTGCTACCCCAGCTTTTTTTCCCTGTCCATTTGCTTGTGAGATTTGTTTCCAGCCCTTCACTTTCAGCCTGTGCAGGTCTTTTATCCTGAGGTGGGACTCTTGTAGGCAGCATATATGTGGGTCATTTTTTCTTATCCATTCAGCTATTCTATTTCTTTTGAATAGAGCATTTAACCCATTTACGTTTAAGGTTATTATTGATAGGTACTTATTCATTGTCTTTTATGAACTTGTGTTCCTCCCTCTTTTCCTTCCCTTCCTTAAAGCAGTCCCTTTAGAATCTATTGCAGGGTTGGTTTGGTGTAGGTGTATTCTTTCACACTTATTTTGTCTGAGAAGCTTCTTATTTAGCCTTCTATTTTGATTGAGAGCTTTGCTGGATAAAGTAGCCTCGGTTGCAGACCTCTGGTTCTCATTACTGGGAGTGTTTCTTACCATTCTCTTCTGGCTTGAAGTGTTTCCATTGAGAAGTCAGCTGTTAGCCTTATTGGGGCTCCCTTGTATGTTACTTCCTGTTTCTCCATTGCTGCCCTTAAGATTCTCTCTTTGTCTTGAAATTTTGCCATTTTAATTATGATGTGTCTTGAAGTGGGCCTCTTTGGGTTCCTCTTGATTGGGACTCTCTGTGTTTCCTGGATTTGTGTGACTTTTTCTCTCATCAAATTAGGGAAGTTCTCCTTCGTTACTTTTTCAAATAAGTTTTCAATCCCTTGCTCTTCTTCTTCTCCTTCTGGTATCCCTATTGTACGAATATTATTACGTTTCATATTGTCTTGCATTTCTCTTAATCCCTCTTTATTCTTTCTGGGCCTCTTTTTCTTTTCTTGCTCTTTCTGGATATTGTTTTGTACTTTGTCCTCTAGCTCGCTAATCAGATCTTCTGCTTCATCGATCCTGCTTTTCATTCCTTCTACTGTGTTCTTCAGTTCAGAAAGTGTATTCTTCATTTCCTCTTGGCCTTTCTTGAGAGTTTATATTTCCTTTTTCATGTTTATGTAGCTTGCAGTGAGATTGTTGTAGTTTCCCTCTAATTTCTGATAGCTCATTGTGAGTTCATTGAACTTCCTGATAATCATTGTTTTGAACCCACTATCTGATAGTTGAGTTGCCTCTATTTCATTTAGTATTTTTCCTGAGGCTTCCTCGTTTCCCTTCAATTGGGGATTGTTTCTTTGTTTTCTCATTGTTTATGAGTTTCTTCTTCTTAGCCTCTGTTTCTTAAATTGATCTGATCTGGTTCCCTGTAATTATGGTGTGAACTTCTGTGGTAGGATACTTGTGAGATTCAGTGGTGCAATCTCCTCCATGTATCCTGGTTTTCACAGCTTCCCATACTCTTTTTTTGTGATCAGTTGGAGGAGAAAGGCAAAATGGTTTAAGACAGCAAGACAGTATCCTATGATATTTACATTAGCAGCCAGTAGAGAAGAGATGGGTTATCCTTTGGCTCCTTATAGTGTTAACTGTGATCCTCCACACCACTATCCATGTTGTAGAAAGGAGGGAAAGAAGGTAAGACTCTTATTGAGGACGAGAGGATTGTTAGTTGGATCTAGAAAGCTGTGAGGCTGTGGGAGGTCAGATTCTGAGGTAGGGTTGGATTGAAGATTAGTAAGTAGGAGTAGTGTGTAAAAGAATAGAGACAACCCCCACAATAGTATAGTTCAGAAAATTGCAAAGTGTGCTGAGATCAGGTAGGGGTATTGAGTAGTATTTACAATTGTATGGACTATGTCTTATTAACAGTAATAGTAAAGTGACAGTCTTGTGGCAGAATTGATGAGATCTAGATAACAAGAATGAAGAGTATAGAACCTTGAGAGGTGTATTAATGGAACACAGATGAAGGATAGTAAATTATCAACACACTGTGACTGAGATACCAGGGGGAACCTATCAAATGACAGTCTAACCAGCCAAGTAAAGAAGATTATACAGAAAGAAAAGGAATACCAAAATGCTATTCAACTAAAAAATGTCAGAAAAGTGAGAAAAAGATAATACAAATTTACAGTAACTTGCAAGATTAAAAAAAGGAAAGAATAGCAGAAGATGGAGTGTAGGAGAGATAAATCTGGATTGGAAAGAATATTATTAGGATGAATGGAAGAGAAACATAAGGGATTGCGAGATATAAAAATAGTAAGAATTGAAAAATAAAATGTCACTTAAATCACAAGATAAAATCAATCAACCAACAACAGCCACAAAAACCAAACCAAACCAAACCAAACCAAACCAAACCAAACAAAATAAAAAAAACCTCTTGTTGGTTTCTAACTGGCCAGACCAGTTTTTCTGAGTTTGCTGGCTTCATCTGGCTGAGGGACCTTTGAAATGCTTCTCTCTCTTCCCAGCCAAATCTCAGGAAATCTCTCAGGTACCCTGGGCGCTCCCGAGCACACTCGCTCTCCGGAGCTCACTGCTGCGTTCTTCTGTACTCTGGGTTCCCTGCAGGGTTCCAGTTCTATGATCTCAGGAGGAACCCGCGATGTTTGGGGATTCACTGTGCCCTCCCTGGGAATCATAAAAGGGCGCGCCTGTCCACCAAATTTTTGAAATTCGGGCTCTAGGAATGCCCTAAGTGCCGTGACCCTTCTGGGTTCACAGCGTGAGAGTCCAGATTCCCGAGAGTCAGGATTTCCGATGGGGTGTGCGCTTCCACAGCTCAGAACCACAGGCTCCAGAAACCTGAAAATGCCCGCGACCTGAGAACGCCCGCACCCTTTCTGGGCTCTGGGTTTTCCACCAATCCGCACTCCCACTGGGCTAGGGGTGTGGGCGCTCTTCCAGGCTGCCCCTGGTCATGCTGGCTGGAGGCCCTCACTTCTCCCAGGTCTCTTGGTGGGTGTTCATAGTCCCTGGGTGATTTTTTCCCAGTCCAATTGGCCTCTCTGTGCCTTCAAGCAACAAGTTCTCCCCTGGAGTTGCTCAACCTCTGTATTCATATTTGGGGGAGGGAGCAGCGACTCCCCTCTCCAGGGAGCCCTGAGGCAGACCCGGGAGCACCAGGCCTGGGGACTGCACACCCCAGTCCCCATGCTGATCCCTGGGTCCCTTTTGTCCTGAATCAGTCTCCTTACCATCTGGTTTTTCAATGATTGCAATAAGTTTTGATGTCCTGCTTTCGAAAGTGATTTGGTAACCCAGTCCACTTGCTCTGTTTCTCCACTGATCTGTGAATTTCCCTCCTCTTCACGGAAGCTGAGAAACACGCTGCTTAGAATAAAGGCGCCACCTTGACACCCCCTCTTTCATTATTTTTCAAATAAGTTTTCAATTTCTTGCTTTCTCTTCTTCTTGCACCCCTATGATTCAGATGTTGATATGTTTAAAGATATCCCAGAGGTTCCTTAGCCTATCCTCATATTTTTGGATTATCTTTAACTCCTGCTGTTCCAACTGAATGCTTTTTTCTTCTTTGTGTCCCCAAATATTGAGTACATTCTTGGCTTCATCTCCTCTGCTGTTGGTTTACTGTAGATTTTTCTTTATTTCACTTAGTGTAACCTTCATCTGACTGGATTTTTTAAATGCTATTGGAGTACATAATGAGTTCCTTGAGCATCCTTATAACCAGTGTTTTGAATTCTGCATCTGATAGTTGCTCATCTCCATTTTGTTTAGTTACTTTTCTGGAGTTTTGTACTGTTCTTTCATTTGGGCCATATTTCTTTGTCTCCTCATTTTGGCAGTTCCCTGCCTTTGTTTCTACGTATTAGGTAGAGCTGCTTTGAGTCCCTATCTCAGAAGCATGGCCTAATGTAGAAAAGTGATGGGGTGAAGCCTTATGTAATCACCACGGTGGGGCAACCAGTACAAACCAGGTTGATGGAGTCTCAGATAAGGTCTTGCTGCTCTGTGGCTATAGGTAAATGGAGTCAGTCAGGCTCCCTCACCCAGATGTCTGGGCAACTAAGATAAGCAGCATTCCCATAGCCTTGAGAATATGCCCCCATGAGCAGAATTACTCTTTGTTATATAATATGTTGGCACCCTACCAGTTTTTTGTGCACTTAGTGTATAAGGGATTCAAGACTCCCATGGTGCAACATGTGGCTTGAAGCATGCATGGATCATGCCACCACCTTTAATAAAGCCATGTCAAGCATTCCCATGGCTCCACAAATTTTCTCCTGTCTGCCTGAATCCCTAGTAAACCTGCCCGGCCTTGAAAGGCTGCAAGACAGGGAGAAACAGGAAAAGTAAAATCATATTCATTAAAATTAAAAGGAAATGTAAAATTGATAGGAAGGTTTTAAAATTAAGAGACTAAAAGTGGTTCTCCAACTTCAGTGTGCACCTATATCACCTGAAGGGATTGTTAAAGCATAAATTTCTAGTTTCGCCTGAAAGTCTCTGATTCAAAAGGTCTAAGGTTAGGCCTGATAATCTGCATTTATAGCAAGTTTCCAGATGATGCTGATGTTGTAGGTTTGTGGACCACATTTTAAGAACTACTGGACTAAAGCAATGATTTCAAACCAACAACTAAGGACCACACTTTCAAACCAAGTACTACCAGTACCTTAAAGTACTTTAAGACAAGTACTTCACTTGCCTTTGGGGTCCTCCTTAAGCCCAAAGTCCATGAGTTTAGTACCTATTTTTTTCCTCTATGTATTTTTTTTTGTTTCAGGTCTTATATTTACATCTGTCAGAAAACCAGATACAAAGACCAATGGAACAAAATTGAATGTCCAGAAATAAACCACATTAATATGAGCAAATATTTTTCAACAAAGTCCCAGAAACCTATGATGGGAGAAAGAAAGCCTCTTCAATAAATGGTGCTGGGAAAATTGGAAAGCCACATGCAAAAGAATGAAACTGGACTGCTGTTTTTACCCATATAAAAAATCAACTCAATTCCAAATGTACATTTTGGCAACTTGACTGTATTTGTTTATTATTTCTATAGTTTTTTTTTTGTGGAGTCTTTAGGGTTTTCTATATAAAGAAACATGTCATCTGAAAAAAGTGACACTTTTCATTTCTTTCTTCCAAATTTGGGTGCCCTTTATTTCTTTCTTTTGCCTTATTGCTCTGACTAGGACTTCCTTCCAGTGCCAATAGGGTGGTAGGAGTGCACATTCTTGTCTTGTTCCTGATTTTGGAGGAAAGGTTTTCAGTTTTTCACCATTAAATATGATATTAGCTGAGGGTTTGTCATATATGACCTTCATTATGTTGAAGTGCTTTCCTTCTACACCCATTTTATTGAGTGTTTTACTCATAAATGGGGACTTCCAGCCAAGATGGAGTCAAAGGTAGATATGCTTTACTTCCTTGCACAACCACAAGAAGGACAACAACCAATTTAAAAACAAAAAACAACCTGAACTGCCAGAAAATTGAATCGCATAGAGGTCCAACAACCAAGAAGTTGAGGAAGAAACATTCACCCAGACTGGTAGAAGGGGAGGAAATGGGCAGCCAAGAAGAAGACACATGGTAAGGTAGACTGGGTGTGTAAGGTGGTGTTTGGTAGACTAGGCACTCCCACATTCATGTGCAGATAAACCAGGTGGAACAAGTGGAGAGCAAGACAGACTGCACAACCCAGGGTTCCAGCCCAGGAGAAGAAAGTCTCAAAACCTCTGGCTGTAAAAACCTGTGGGGGTTTCAGCAGTGGGGGAAACTCCCAGTCTCACAGCAGAGTCCTTTGGAGGGGCGCACAGGGTCCTAGAATGTACACAAACCACCCACCTGGAAATCAGCACCAGAAGGGCCCAATTTGCTTGTGGGAAGTAAAGTAAGTGACAGAAAGTGGGGCGAGGGCTGAGAAAATGGCATTGTTCCCTCTCTGACCCCTCCCCCACATATAGCACCACAACACAGCAAAGTGGGTTGCCCTGCCTTGGTGAATTTAAGGCTCTGCCCAGTACAACATAACACATGTGCCAAGACAAAGAAATATGGCCCAAACAAAAGAACATATCAAAACTCCAGCCCTGGCTGGTGTGGTTGAATGGATTAAAGGCCAGCTTGCGAAGCTAAGCTGGTTTGATTCCCAGTCGGGGCACATGCCTGGGTTGTGGGCCAGGTCCCCAGTAGGGGTTGCATGAGAGGCAACCACACATTGATGTTTCTCTCCCTCTCTTCCTCCCTCCCTTCCTCTATAAAAATAAATAAATAAAATATTTTTAAAAATGTAGTGAAAGAACTTAGTGATGAGGAGATAGACAACCTATCTGGTGCAGAGTTCAAAACAATGGTAATCAGGACGCTTACAGAAATGATTGAGTTCAGTCGCAAACTAAAGGAAGAAGTGAAGGCTATACAAAGTGAAATAAAAGAAAATGTACAGGGAACCTACAGTGAAGAGAAGGAAACTGGGACTCAAATCAATGATTTGGAACAAAACTAAGAAATAAACATTCAGAAAGAACAGGATGAAGAAACAAGAATTCAAAAACACAAGGAGAGGTTTAGGGCAAATTTAAATGTTCCAATATCCAAGTACAGGGGAGCCAGAAGGAAAAGAGGAAGATCAAAACATTGAAAACTCATTTGAAAAAGTACTGAAGGAAAAATCTGGCAAAGTAACTAGACATGGAAGTCCAAGAAGCTCAAAGAGTCCAAAAGAATTTGGACCCAAGGAAGCACACACCAAGGCACACCATAATTAAATTGCCCACGATTAAAGATAAGGAGAGAATCTTTAAAAAAAATTATTTATTTATCCTTAGAGAAAGGGGTAGGTGGGGAGAAAAAGAGGGAGGGAAACCTCAATTTATGGTTACTTCTCATGCACCCTCATCTGGGAACTGGCCCACAACCCAGGCATGTACCCCAACCAGGAATTGAACCAGTGAACCCATAGTTCACAGGCCGGCACTCAATCCACTAAATCACACAAGCCAGGGCTAAATGGTTGTTTAAAAGAACCATTCTTTGTCCTTTTTCATGTAAATAGTTGACAGTTACACAACCAGACTTTGTATTTTGCATTATGTAATTACTTCACAATTTATATCTAGATGTGTAAATATGACTATAGATGGAATGCAAATGATTATTATAATACCAATGATTGCAAAAGGAAATTCAACTTCATATTTTAAAATTCATTTTTCTATCTTTATTGAGTTGCAGTTAACAGCCAAGGAAATGTATAAACTTAAGGTGTACAACATGATGATTTGATATATGTATGTATTGTGAAATGATAACCACAATAAAGTTAGTAGACATATTCATCACTTCACATAGTGACTTGTGTGTGTGTGTTGAGAATGTTTAAGATCTATTATCTTCATAAATTTCAAGTATATAATACAGTACTGTTAACCATATACACCATACTATACATCGTTTCCCAAATATATTCATCTTATAACTGAAAAGTTTTATTCTTTGACCAATATCTCATTTATATCACCCCCAACTGACTACTACCTTCTATTCTGTTTCTATGAATTTGACATGAGATGGTACAGCATTTGCCTTATTCTGTCTGACTTATTTCACTTAGCATAATTCCCTCAAGGCTTATTCACATTATCATAAATGACAGGATTTCCCTCTCTTTATGAGTAAATAATATTTCATTGTATACATATACCACATTTTCTTTATCCATTCATGTGTTGACAGACACTTATGTTACTACATCTTAGTTATTGTGAATAATGCCAAATTGAACATGGGAGTGCAGATATATTTTTGAGGAAGTGATGTTGTTTCTTTCATATATATATCTACATCTGTATATAGATATATATCTACATACAAAGGAATATGTACATCTGTCTGTATGTATATATGCATACATATCAACAGTGAGACTGTTGAATCATACAGTAGCATTATTTTTAATTTTTTGAGGTACCTCCATACTGTTTTCCATAATGGCTGTACCAATTTGTGTTCCCACCAACAGTGAATGAGCAGTCTCTATTCTTCAGCCCTCTTCAGCACCTGCTATTTCTTGTCTTCCTTGGTGATTTGATGACTTTTTGTGATGGTATGCTTTGATTCCTTTTTCCTAATTTTTTGTTTAGCCTCTAAAGGTTTTTCCTATGTTGTTGCCATGAGGCCTATGTGAAATATTTTATCTTAACATCCTATTTTAAGCTGATAACAACTTAACTTTGATAGCATACAAAAACTCTATATTTTGACTTCTCCCCTTCATATTTTCAGTTATTGATGAAACAGTTTTTATGTTTTTAATACTGTGTCTAATAACAAATTATTGTAATTATAGTTATTTTAATACCTATATTTTTACCTTTAATACTAGAGTTGAGAGTCATTTATATACTACTATTACAATATTAGAAATCTGACTGATTATATACTTATTTTTACCATTGGGTTTTGCATATTCATATGTTTTTACATTGTTAATGAAAATCTTCCACTTCAGCTGGAAGAACTCTCTTTACCATTTCTGGTAAGGCAGGTCTGGTGATGGTTAACTCCCTCAGCTTTAGTTTGTTAAGGATATTCTTTATTTTTCCTTAATTTCTGAAGGACAACTTTGCCAGGTATAGTTTTTGAGGTTGGCAACTCCCCCCACCCACAATGTTTTAAATGTACCATTATGCTCTATCCTGGACTGCAAGGTTTCTGCTGAGAATCTGTTCTTATGGAGAGCAGTATTATTGGGGGGGCTGCTCTTTTATGTGACAAATCTCTTTTATCTTGATACCATATTTTGCCACACATAACACACTCTTGTGTATAGTGTGTACCCACATTTTTGGCTCAAACTTTCAGGAATTTTTTTTTTAATTTTTAAAATGCAATTATTTATTTATTAATATTTAGAAACAAAACTGATTATCATATTCTAGGGTATTATTTTGCATATAGATATCATTATTGCTTTCTAGAATAACACTTTTAATGCATAAGCACACATAAAATAGATACAGAGTTAGTACTACCCATGTACAATATGCATCCTTATTTTTCCCTCAAAAAATTTCCCTCAAAAAAGTGTGCATTATACATGGTAAAATATGGCACTTTCAAAATTATCTCTGTCCTTGACTTTTGACAATTTAATGTGTCTTGGTGGAGCTCTATTTGGGACTATTCTGAATTCTTTGACAGATATTTGACATACATTTCTTGAGCATCAGTTATTGGACCTTTATTAGTTTCCTTCATTGGTGTAATGTTTTTGATTCTTTGTGATCCTTGTATCCTTGCATTGATATCTACACATTTGAGGAAGCATTTTCTTTTTCCAGCTTTTATAGATATGTTTTAGCTAGGAAAGACCATCACCATTGTCTCAACCTAAAGTTCTGTATGGCCAACTGGTAGCCTCTGTGGGCAGGTGGGGTTTACTGTCATAATCTCTATTTAGTGGGCTCACTGTCCACATTCTGAGGCCTGAAGGAGCCACTGGTTGGGTTCCACAGTCAAGCGGATCTGTCAGCTGATCTCCATGTCAGGTGGGGCCATTGGCTGGGTTCTGCAATCGCCTCTGGTCAAGCAGGGTCACTAGCTGTATTCCCCAGTCAGGTGATTGCTGCTGGCTGGACTCCGAATGGAGGCAGGGCACCAGGCTGTGCTTTGAGATCCTATTGGCCGCCGACTGCACTCCAGATTTGAGTAAATTTTGCTGACTGGGCTTGCTGCCTGGTCAAGGCTTTGGGCTGTCATCAGCCATCAAGCAGAGCTGTATGTTAGGCTCTGTAGTCAGGTAGATCTGTAAACTGGACTTCAAGGCCTTGCAGGATCACTTTTTGTGCTCCCTGGTTGGACAGGAAGAGAAGTGATGCTGTGCAGATGAATGAGGTTTCTGGCTTGCCACCCTCTCTGGATAGGGCTATATATAGAATGAGCTCCAAGGCTGGGCCACACTGCTGGCTGGGAACCCAATCTGGGCAGAACTGCTTACGTGTGCCCTGACTAGAGGAAAACACTGGCTCTAATCCACGCGTGGGCAGAACTGCTGAGAACTGCTGGCTATGCTTCTGATCAGGCACCATTGTCATCAGGTACACAGTCCACCAAGACCCACGTGCTGGTTGCTATGAGCCCCACATCCCTTCCTTATTTCTAGCTGATCCCAGGTTTTTTAGCTTTCCTGATTCTCCTAGTGTTCTTCATAAGATGACATAGGAGTGGGTCTTGTGGGAAGTTTCCTGAGTGCTGGGGAACTTGGGTGTTTACATTGGGGTCTCTTTTCTCCACTGGAGAATCCTCTTGGTGCTTCAGCCTCACTCTCAGGTTCTGGGATTTTCACAAAGGCATTCTTATGTGTGGATAGTTGCTAGTTGGTCTTTCTGTGAGAGAAACTGAAGCCAGGAACCTCCTCTTCTGTCATCTTGATGATTTTGCTCCACCAATCAGACTTTCTAGTATCCAGGGGAAAGTAACTAACTTCTAAATAATCACTTGAATCTACTACAAGTTGCATATTTGCATTCTTTCTTTCATTTCCTTAAAGAAAAACATATTCAGCTTTGTGAATATTTCAGATTTTTCACATTACAATATGTGTATTTAATGGATCTGTATTCAATAGACTAAAATAAGAACTATACTCTTGAATTATTTTAAATAATATCTACTACTTGACTACTATACTAAAATAAGAAATGTTTTATTGTTTTTTAATTGTTGTTCAAGTACAGTTTTCTGCCTTTTACCCCCATCACAGCCCACCCCCAGCCCTCCCACCTCCTTCCTAGTTCCACCCTCCCGTTGTTACTGTTCATGTGTCCTTTATACTTGTTCCTGCAAACTGTTCATCCTTTTCCCCTCAAATTCCCTCCCCTCGCCCCTCTGGTCACTGTCAGCCTGTTCTCAATTTCAGTGTCTTTGGTCATATCTTGCTCACTTGTTTGTTTTGTTGATTAGGTTCCCGTTAAAGGTGAGATCATATGGCATTTGTCTTTCACTGCCTGGTTTATTTTGCTTAGCATAATGCTTTCCAGTTCCATCTAAAATAAGAAATTTTAAAATGATTAAAATAAGATCTACCACTCTTTAAATAATAATAATAATTAATTAATTACTACTACACTATTAATAGAGAAAGCTCTTCAATAGGAATAGACATAATCAAATGGTCATGACTTTAGGAAGCTTACACTTTTATTAGAGTGAAAAGTCAGATATGCTTGAAATTAAATAGCAACAAAAGACAATAATATTAGAAATGTCTGAGTGCTATATAAATTTATACTTTTCATAAGCTACTTTTTGGAATTTAATTCCTTTCTCATATTAAGCTTTGGGATTTATTGACTCTGAAAGCTATTCATATTTTACAACTGCATTACCTATTAACCTTTCTACCACAAATAACATAAAAGAGATTCAGAGCCTAGCTAAAAATTACAGAGAACAAAGTAAGAGGAAAGAGAAAAAGTATATTAGCTTTTTGGAATTTGAGGAATCTAACATAAAAAATTAAGGTGAGCTTTTATATGAGTAGACAAAATTCTCAGGGTCAGTCTAGTTCCGAAATAATAGCTACCATATATTGATTGCAATCAATAAGCTAAGTGTAATAAGTATCATCTTAAATGCATCACCTAATTTAATCCTAATAACATCTCATGTCATTAGTCCCATTTTTTTCTGATGTGTAATTATTCACTACAGGCAAGTTCACACAGCTTGGAAGGCATGGAGTCAGGCTTTCAAGTGAGGACTATTTGACACAGAACCCCAAATGTTTCATTGATTTCTTATTTTATTTTAAAAACATATTTAATTGTATTTTTCCATTACCAAACCCATGGAAAGGGAGAACATATTTGCTAATATATCTGATAAGATGTTAATATACAAAATTTATAAAGAACTTATAAAACTCAACACTAAAGAAACCCCCAAAACAATCCAGTTAAAAAATGGTCAAAGGACCATAATAGATACTTCTCCAAAGAGGATGTATAGATGGTCAATGGACATATGAAAAAATGCTCATATCACTAATCATCAGAGAAATACAAATTAAAACCACAAAAGATATCACCTCATACCTGTTAAAACATTTATCATGAATAAATCAGCAAACAACAAGTGCTGACAAGGTTGTAGAGAAAACAGAACCCTCATTCACTGTTGGTGGGAATACAGACTGGTGCAGCCACTGTAGAGAGCAGTACAGAGTTTTTTCAAACAACTAAAAAGGAACTGCCTTTTGACCCAGTGATCCTATTTCTGGGAATACATCCTAAGAATCCTCAGATACTAATTTGAAAGACTGTATGCACCCCTATGTTCATTGCAATGTTATTTACAATAGCCAAGATCTAGAAACACTCCAAGTGCCCATCAGTAGGTGAGTAGATTAAAAAGCTGCTGTACATTTACATAATAGAATGCTACTTGGCTGTAAAAAAGAAGGAAATCTTGGGTGAAAAAAGAAGACAGCATGGGTGGACTGCAGATTATTATGCTAAGTAAAATAAGCCAGTCAGAGAAAGACAAACACTATATAATCTCACTTACATGTAGAATCTAATAAACAAAATAAACTAATGAACAAAATATAAACAGAGGCATGGATACATGGAACAGACAGACAACTATCAGAGGGGAAGGGTTTTGGGAGGCTGGATGCAAGAAGGTGAGGGGATTAAGCAAAAATGTATACACATACGTATATATAAAACATATATACACAGACAACAGTGTAGTGATGGACAGAGGGAAAAGGGGGTGGGGTAGGTGGAGGTGGGCAAAGGGGGACAAAATGGATATGGGAAGAAACTTTGCTTTGAAGGATGGAGACGGGATGCAGTATGCAGATGATGTTTTGTTGTGGTGTACACTTGAAATCTGTATGGTTCTGTGAATCAATGTAACCCCAACAAATTCAATTTTTTAAATAAGCTGTGGTATAGTTACACAATGGAATACTACTCAGCCATATAAAAGAATGAAATCTTACCTTTTGTGACAGCCTAGATAGACCTAGAGAATATTATGCTAAGTGAAATAAGCCAGTCAGAATAAGACAAGTACCATATGATTTTACTCATATGTGGAAACTAGTGAACATAATAAACTAACAATATAGAAACAGACTCATAGAGAACAGAATGACAGCTGTCATAGGAAAGGAGAGTTGCAGGGCTGAATGAAAAAGGTGAAGGAATTAAGAAAAAGAAAACTTCATAGACACAGACAACATCATGTTCATTACTAGAGATGGGGGGAGGTAGAATAGGGTATGGGGGGAATAAATGGTGTTGGAAGAAGACTTGGGGTGGTGAACACACCATATACATATGATGTATTATAGAGTTTCACACCTGAAACCTATATAATTTGATTAACTAATGTTACCCCCAAAATTCAATTAGGATAATTTAAAATAAAAAATAACCTACAGGATGAAAACAATAACATTTGGAAGGCTCTCTCCCTTGTCAGTCAAGATATTATGATGGCTTGGAGAAGAGCAGTGAAGGTGGAGATGGTGAGGAGTAGTTACCTTGGGAAGACATAGTGAAGTTATACCAAAGTTCAGAATTGAATTAGAGAAGTCAACGTTGGTCTGAGCAAACTGGTGATTAGTGATGACATTTACCATCATGTGGAAAATGGCAAGAAGTACAAATTTAGAGGTAGAAAATTATCAGTGTTCTTGTGATCATGCTTTATTTTAAATTCCTATTACACATACTAGTAGAGGTGTCATGTGGGCAATTAACTGTAGCAGTCTAGAGTTCTCCAGCGAAGACACAAATCTGGGGATCAAAATGTATGTATTAGACAAAACAATGATAACTGAATTACCTAGGGAGTGAGTCTCAAGACTGAGTTCTGGGTGAATCCAACCCTGAGGTCAGAAACAGAAGAGTTTCAAAAGGGAACTGAGAAAGACCAGAATGACCAGAACTGTGGTGTTAGAAGCACAAAATATATATTTTAAAAAAGATACTTCAAAAGGGAATGAGTTACTTATGAGGTTTAATGATCTTGAATTAGATGAAAATGTTAGTTGGATGTTTGCCATTTTCACCTTATTGGTGACCTTGATGAGACAGTTTCACTGGGATCATGGGTCAAAATTCTGATTGGTATGAATTCAAGAGATCATGGGAGATGAAAAAGTGAACCCTGGGATTTATAAACTAACATTTTCTGGTAATTTTTCTATAAAGTAGAACAGAACATATAGAGTGGTAGCTGGAGATAAAAGTTATGTAAAGATAATTTTTCTTTTGTTTGATTATTTCAGATTATGTGAGTTATAAGGGCTTTTTTTCATCTTTTTGTTACTTGTTTCTTTAATGAGAGTAATTATCTCAAAAAAGAAAAATAAGGAGGAAAATACAGGACAAATATTTGATTAGGCAAAGTGTGGGCATGCAATACATAGCTGAAAGGTTTTGCTGTGATAGAATAAAGAGTCCATCCTTTGTTTCAGAAAGAATAGAGGATATGGGTACAGATATAACTGGCCTGATAGATTTGGTGATGGGAGGAAAGGAGATTCTCTTCTATTTTTATTTTATCAGTGAATTAAAACAATGCTCTGGGAGGGAGGGAGAGAGAGACAGCATGTAGGATAATTGATAATAGAAATAAAACGGTCATTTTGGAAAGTAGGAGAATATACTGAAGATGGAAATGGTGTAGAACTTTCAGATAGTGGTAAGGATCATTTAAGGTTTATGCTACACATATATTTGTTGTTTATTTGTGTATTTATTTTTATCCTCACCCAGGGACATGATCATTGATTTTTAGAGAGAGGGAGAGAGAGAAACATCAATGTGAGATAGAAATACCAATCAATTGCCCCTCACATGCACCTCAGTCAGGGACCAAATCTACAACCTAGCCATGTACCCTGACCAGGGATTGAACCTGTGACCTTTTGGTCTACAGGATGATGCTCCAACCAACTGAGCCAGACCAGCCAGGGCAGGCTTTGTGCCATATGTTTAACCAATCAGTTTGGTATGTGGTTTCCTCTAGCTATATTTAACTGTTTGGGCACAGGTACAAAAAATAGCAGAGAGAAATATTTAACCAGGGTTGAGGTTTTATCAGAATACAAGAGTGGGAAAGAAAGGCAATAGAATTAAAAGTATCCTCCAAGAAGTGACAGTGGACAATGGAATCTAAGATGGGAAAGTAAGGAACTGAAAACATAAGGCATAATTAGAGCTGAAAGGGTGGTAAGACTCATTGGATTGGAAATCATGGTGGAATTGAAGAATTAGAGATTTAGGAATACTAAAAAGGTTGATAAACAAGGTAAAAAGCAAGGGTCAAAGAGCCATCATAATCAAAACTTAGATTTGAATTGGTGTATATTGCCCATAACAAAGTATTGAATCTGACTAAAGAGATTGATGTCTAGTGATTTGAGGATAAGACTAATAGAGTAAAAGAGCTCAAAGAGCTAATGCCAGGGTTTGGATGGTCTCTGTAAAAAATTATATTATCAAGGATATTAAAGCGAGTAGTCACAGAGAGAAAAACAGTAATTCAGATACTAAGAGACCTCAATGAAAAAAAGGGAAATTGAGTGAAAGGGGAGAAGTTGATTGCAGCAAGAGTATTAGTGGATTATACAGCCTAATGGCTTGTGTTTTCTTCTTACAAGGTTGAAATATATACATAGATTCTATTTACAGATATATTCCTTTGTTACTGGAACCAGAGGTGCACTTCAGGTCTGTGCTAAAAATCATTGTAGCTATAAACTTTCCTGTCCCAGGCAGTTTTACCTACTATTTTGAACATATAAGGAAGATGATTGATTTCTTACTTTAAATGTATGAGTGAATTTTAAGTTGATATTCATGAAACTTCTGGCCAAGATGGAGGCATTGGTAGACTTGCTTAACAACCTTGCACAACGATAAGGATAGCAACCAATCTAAAAACAAACAAACAAACAAACAAACAAACAAAAAACTAAAACTGCCAGAAAGTTGAATGGTGTGGAAATCTGACAACCAAGGATTTAAAGAAGAAACGTTCATTTAGACAGGTAGGAGTAGGGGAGAGGACATGGTGTGGTGCAGTGAGACAGTAGCAGCCGGAGGAATGGGCAGTACCATATTCATGTGTGGTGGATAAAAACTGGGAGGGAAGCCCTGGCTGGCGTAGCTCAGTGGATTGAGCACGGGCTGGGAACCAAAGTGTCCCAGGTTCGATTCCCAGCCAGGGTACATTCCTGGGTTGCAGGCCATAACCCCCAGCAACCGCACATTAATGTTTCTCTCTCTCTCTCTCTCTCTCTCTCTCCCCCTCCCTCCCTTCCCTCTCTAAAAATAAATAAATAAAAAATAAAATCTTAAAAAAAAAAAAAACTGGGAGGGACAACTAGGGAGTGATTGATCCCAGCCCTAGGCTGGGCCACGCAGCCCAGAGTTCCAGTGCCAGGATAAGAGAGCCTCATAACCTCTGGCTGTAAAAATCTGTGGGGGTTGGGGAGGTGGAAGAAACTTCCAGTCTCTCTGGAGAGTCCATTTAAAGGGCCCACAGGGTCCTGGAAGAAATGCAAACCCACCCACTCAGGGAATCAGCATGAGGACAGCAGCTGGAAGGGCACCAGTCACTTACAGGAAGTGGGGGAAGTGACTGGAAATATGACAAGAGCCAAGCAAACAGCATTGTTCCCTCTATGACCCATCCCCCAAGTATAGAGCTACAAAGTGGCAAAGCCAGTTGCACCACTTTGGCAAATACCTAAGGACCTGCCCCTTACAACGTAACTGGTATGCCAACTTAGGGAATCGAAGCAGCTCTACCTAATACACAGAAACACAGAGAGACAGCCAAATTGAGAAGACAAGGAAATATGGCCCAAATGAAAGAACAGACCAACTCCAGATAAAGATCTAAGTGACATGGAGATAGTCAACCTATAGATGCAGAATTCAAAACACAGGTGATCTGGATGCTCACAGAAATGATTGAGTACAGCCACAAAATAAAGTAAGAAGCGAAGGCTATACAAAATGAAATAAAGAAAAATATGCAGGGAACCAACAGTGAAGGGAAGGAAGCCAGGATTCAAATCAATGATTTGGAGCAAAAGGAAGAAATAAACATTCAACTGGCACAGAAAGAAGAATTCAAAAGAAATTAAAAAACCGAGGAGAGGCTTAGGAATCTCTGGGACAACTTTAAACATATCAACATCCGAATTATAAGTGTGGGAGACAGAATAAGAGGAAGAGCAAAAAAATGAAAAACTTACTTGAAAAAATAATGAAAGAAAATTTCCTCAATTTGGTGAAGGAAATAGACATACAAGTCCAGGAATCTCAGAAAGTTAAAAAATGTTGGACCCAAAGAGGACCACACCAAGACACATCATGGTTAAAATTCCAGTGTTAAAGGTAAAGAGAGAATCTTAAAAGCAGCAAGAGAAAACAAAAGAGTTACCTGCAAAGGAGCTCCCATAAAACTATTAGCTGATTTCTCAAAAGAAACCTTACAGGCAAGAAGTGACTAGAAAGAAATACCCAAAGAGATGAAAAGCAAGGACCTACATCCAAGATTACTCTATCTAGGAAATACATCATTTAGAATTGAAGGGTAGATAAAGTGCTTCCCAGACAAAGTAAAGCTGAAAGAGCTCATCATCACCAAGCCCTTACTATATGAAATGTTAAAGGGACTTAAGGAAAATAAGATCAAAACTATGAACAATAAAATGGCAAAAAACTCATAACTATCAACAACTGAATATAAAAACCAAAACCAAAAACAAACTAAGCAAACAACTAGAACTAGAACAGAGTCACAGAAATGGCAATCACATGGAGGGTTATCAGTGGGGAGGGGGAAAGGGGGAATAGGGGAGGAGGTACACGGAATAAGAAGCATAAATGGTAGGTACAAAATAGACAAGAGATATTAAGAATAGTATAGGAAATGGAGAAGCCAAAGAACTTATATGCACAACCAATGGACATAAACTAAGGTGGGGGAATGCTGGAAGGAAAGGGGTTACTGGGTGAAGGGGACAAAGGGGAAAAATTGGGACAACTGTAATAGCATAATCAACAAAATATATTTAATAAAAATAAATAAATAAAATGAAAAGATATTAAAAAATGCAAAGATTAAATGCCCTTGAATAGTTATGTGAAGTTACTTGAGGTTGCTGGGTAGTTTTACTCACACATCTGTTTTGCACACTAGATTTTCAGGACTTGAAGCTCCCTGCTGTTTTACACCTGTGTTACATGATATGGAAACACATTTTCATAATGAATTTTTAGGAAAAAAATTAAACATATTTAATTGGTAGATATGATGAAACAACAGAACTAACATTTCTCTTATAATTTTGATAAATAGTTTTCAATCTAGTTTTGGACCATGGTGCAATCTTAATAAAGGAGATTAACAATTTCATTATTGAATGAGACTAATTTTTTATTCTGCACAATAATTTGGGATTCATCCCATGTTGTAGCTGACATAACAAGATATTTTAGTAAGTAAGTCTTTTATTTATGGTTTTATTTTTTTACAAAGAATTGATATGAGTGTAATATTCACAATGTTATAGAAATGTGAGAAGACTGTATGTGAATATTGATTTCATAGTTGGTAAAATACATAAAATATTGATGAACCCAAACAGGAGCTCATTTAGAAATTTTTATTAGCATTGGGTGTTAAATTTACAGGTGTTGTAGAATCAAAGCTGTACATACACCATGAGACATTCATCATGAATTCTGATTGATGTTAACATGAGAGAAAATAGCCAAGTAAGCAGTAAATAGAAAATTGTCTAATTATTTTCACATGTATCATCATGTACTTCTGAGAGGAGTTTCATTACTTGGTGTATAGGAGTCTTAACAGAATCTACAGTTCATTTCTTCCTCAAAAACAACTTCTCAAGCATACCTGACATCCTGTAGCCCTTGCTTCTAATGAAATCTATGAAGGCAATTGGTCCATAAAGATCATCAATAATGTCTGGTTCAATACCCCTTCCATAACTCCAATATTCCTGTTCTTTTAAGACTTTGGGGCCAATCAAAAGCTCATCATTTATTAGCCTTTTCCAGGTCTTGGGGTTCAGATACCATGCTCCATACCTTATCTTCACCCACTTGGGTTTATAAGGATCGGGTGGTTTCCTGAGTTTCCTCTCCTGGGTACCTTCCTGTAGAGAGAATTTTCTCTTCCTAATGTCACCCAGCCTTTTGCTGTAGTTTAGTTCCAAAGGGATCTCAGTTACTTTATTTTGCCCATATTATGGGTAGGTATGCACTTGTAGTCAATTTCAAACTGTTTTATGATGACCTTTCTGAAAAAATATTTTATTTATTTATTTATTTTTAGAGAAGAGAAGGGAGGGAGAAAGAGAGGGGGAGAAAGATCCATGTGTGGTTGCCCCTTGAGTGCTCCCTATTGGGAACATGGCAGGCAACCCAGGCATGTGCCCCGACTGGGAATGGAACCAGCAACCCTTTGTTTCGAAAGTTGGTACTCAACCCACTGAGCCACACCAAGCAGGACACCATGATGAACTTTTTTTCAATGTCCATGTCTCCAAAAGTATCAATCCATCTGCAGAATTCATGAACTTCTCTCCATACATTTCTGTAAAGATCAGGACTTTTGGGAATACCCTTTCTGCTTGACCTCTTTTTTTTTTCTTTTCTTTTGGAAACAACTTGTTTAAATATGACAGGAAAGACTCTTTGGGAGGTCACTGGTTGACTTCATTGTGAGGTCCTGGGTTGACCTCTTGTCAGGATGTTTTCCACAAAGCTTTGTGGGGGACTTCTTTTTGTCCTTTATGCCCTCACAATAAGCCCAGGTGTCCTCCAGGTTCCTGTCAGGATTGAGCTCTTCCAACAGCTTTAATAAGATGTCTCAAGTAGACTTTCCTTCAGATCCGGGTAGCAAGCCGAGGGGTGATGGGTCAGGCTGGCTTCAACCTCCTCTACAAAAGTTATTTTGGGCTGGTGAAAGCTTGGAAAGCAGTTCTCCTTTGTGCAGTTTTTTTCTGAGTCTTTCTGGGGGGAAGTCGGGGAACTCTGAGCAGTCATGGAGAGAAAGCCTTCCCTGGGGCCACAAATGATCAGATTATCAGCAGATGGGCAGCCCATTCTGAAATCATCCAGCCTGTCTCTCACATATGTCCATCGCTGGATGTCCATGGGGCATTTCAGAAGCCTGTTCCTGTGCTTTGCCAAATAGTTGGGAGGTAACTTGTCTCTTGTCTTATACCAGCACTTAACAATTCAGGCCCAGTGGTATGGGATCCAGAGGCTCCATCCTGAACAGCCACTTCTTCTTTTTATTTTACTTGTTGTTCAAGTACAGTTTTCTGCCTTTTACCCATCACAGCCCACCCTCTAGCCCTCCCCACCTCCCTCCCATTTCCACCAACCCTTGTTATTGTCCATGTGTCTTTTATACTTGTTCCTGCAAACCGTTCACCCTTTTCTCCTGAAATTCCCTCCCTTCTCCCCTCTGGTCACTGTCAGCCTGTTCTCAATTTCAGTGTCTTTGGTTATATTTTGCTTGTTTGTTTGTTTTGTTGATTAGGTTCCTGTTAAAGGTGAGATCATATGGTATTTGTCTTTCACGACCTGGCTTACTTCACTTAGTCACTTTTTGAGCTGTGGCTGAAACAACCTCTTCTTGTCCGCCGTAGTGCCACTGGCCCCTGGGTGACCAGCAACTTAAATGCTTTGTTGTCCCAGTTACTCTGGTTGCTAGGTGACCATTACTAGGTGCTGCCAGAATCTTTCTGGTAGCTGAGCAATGCAGGCTTGCTGTGCATCCCACATTCTCCCCAGGTGGGCCAGGAAGATGTATTCTTTGTCATGGTAGAGAACTGTTCCAGTGTATGGACACCCCAAAGTATGTTTATCCACTCACCTTTTGATGAACTTTTAGGTTATTTCCAGTGTGAGGCTGTTGCAAATCAAGCTGCCACAAATATTTCACTTATTCACGTCTTTGTGCACATACTTTCATTTCTCTTGTGTGAATTCTAGCTCAGAATTGAATGGTGGGAGCATGTGATATGTGTGTTTTTCCATATTCACTGACAGGCACCATGCTTGAATATTTGCACATATGTGGGTGAGGTTTAAGCTGGCACCAAAAAAACTCAGAAATCAAGATCAATTATGTTTTACAAATTAGCAAAATAGAACCAGAGACATGGAAATAAAGAACTGACGGTGACCAGAGGAGAGGGAGGAGGCAGATAACAGGGAAAGAAGGGGAAGGGGCAAGCCAAGGAACACAAATACAGGACTCATGGGCACAGAAAATGGAGGGATTGACTGTGGGAGTGGAGTGGGGCAGGGGAGAGCAGTGGGGGAAAAGGTGGGACAACTGTAATTGAACAACAATAAAAGAATATCAATTATGTTTTAAAGAAATATTTTCAAAAATTATCAGAGAAACAATGGTATGCAGAGGCATATAAAAGCCTGATGACAAAAGATAGTCCAGTAATACTACTGATATGTCTTTCTTTGAAATCGATGTTTTGCTCACCATGGATTTTTGTGGGGGTTTTTTCACTTCTTTAAATTAATGTTAGAATACAGTTGTCTCGGTTTTCCCACCAATAGTTTTCCCCATCCCACCCACCCCACCTTCCACCCTCAATCCTATCCACCTGTGGCTTTGTCCATGAGTCCTTATACATGTTCATTGACGACCCTTTCTCTTCTTTCCCCCATTATTTCCCTCCTCCTTCCCTTCTAGTTATTGTCAGTTTGCTCTTAATTTCAATGCCTTTGGGTATATTTTGCTTGTGTGTTTCTCTTGTTGATTAGGTTCGACTTATAGGTGAGATCATATGGTATTTGTCTTTCACTGACTGGCTTATTTCACTTAGCATAATGCTCTTCAGTCCATCCATGCTGTTACAAAGGGTAGGTCCTTCTTTCTTTCCACTGTGTAGTATTCCATTGTGTAAATGTACCATAGTTTTTTCACCCACTCATTTACTAATGGGCATCTAGGCTGCTTCCAGCACTTGGCTATTGTAAATTGTGCTGCTATGAACATTGAGGTGCATAGGTTCTTTAGGATTGGTGTTTCAGGATTCTTAGGGTATAATTCCAGCAGTGGAACTGCCAGGTCAAAAGGCAGGTCCAGGAAATCCCATACTGCTTTCCACAATGACTGCACCAGTCTGTGTTCCCACCAACAGTGCACTAAGGTTCCCTTTTCTCCACAACCTTGTCAGCACTTGTTCGTTGCTTTGTTTATGATGGCCATTCTGACTGGTGTGAAGTCATATCTCATTGTGGTTTTAATTTGCATCTCTATAATGGCTAGTGATGCTGAGCACCCTTTGATATGTCTCTGGGTTCTCTGCATGTCCTCCTTGGAGAAGTGTCTGTTAAGGTCCTTTTCCCATTTTTTTAAATTTTATTTTAATCATTGTTCAAGTACAGTTTTTTCCCACTTACTCCCATTCCAGCCCACCCACCCAACCCTCCCCTCTTCCCCTCCATTACCCCCCACCCCTAGTTTTTGTCCATGTGTCCTCCAAATTTGTTCCTGTAAACCCTACCCATTCCCCCCTGAAATTCCCTCTTCTCTCCCCTCTGGTCACTGTCAGTCTGTCCCCTATCTCAGTGTCTTTGGTTATATTTTGCTTGTTTCTTTGTTTTGTTGTTTAGGTTCCTGTTAAAGGTGATATCATGTGGTATTTGTCTTTCACTGCCTGGCTTGTTTCGCGTAGCATAATGCTTTCCAGCTCCATCCATGCTGTTGCAAAGGGTAGGAGCTCCTTCTTTCTTTCTGCTGCATAGAATTCCATTGTGTAAATGTACCATAGTTTTTTGATCCATTCATTTACTGATGGGCATCTAGGTTGCTTCCAGCACCTAGCTATTGTAAATTGTGCTGTTATGAACATCGGGGTGCAAATGTTCTTTTGTATTGGTGTTTCAGTGTTCCTAGAATATAGTCCCAGCAGTGGAATTGCAGGGTCAAAAGGCAGATCCATTTTTAGTTTTCTGAGGAAGTTCCATACTGCTTTCCACAGTGGTTGTACCAGTCTGCAGTCCCACCAACAGTGCACTAGGGACCCCCTTTCTCCACAACCTCTCCAACACTTGTTGTTTGTTGCTTTGTTTATGATGACCATTCTGACTGGTGTGAAGTGGTATCTCATTGTGGTTTTAATCTGCATCTCTCTGATAGCTAGCGATATTGAGCATCGTTTCATGTGTCTTTGGTTTTCTGTATGTCCTCCTTGGAGAAGTGCCTGTTCAAGTCCTTTGCCCATTTTTTAATTGGATTGTTTGTCTTCCTGGTATGTAGTCATGTGAGTTCTTTTTATATTTGGGGATCAAATGCTTGTCTGAGAAATCATTGGCAAATATATTTCCCCATGCAGTTGATTCCCTTTTCATTTTGCTACTGCTTTCTTTAGCCATGCAGAAGCTTTTTATTTTGATGAGATCCCATCTGCTTATTCTTTCCTTTATGTCCCTTGCTCTAGGGGACATATCAGTGAAAATATTGCTGCGTGGAATATCTTAGATTTTCCTACCCACGTTCTCCTCTAGGACTTTTATGTTATAATGATTTACATTTCACTCTTTTATCCATCTTGAGTTTATTTTTTGTGTATTGTGTAAGTTGGTGGTCTTGTTTCTTGTTTTTTTGCATGTAGATGTCCAGATGTCCCAACACCATTTTTAAGGAAGCTATTTTCACTCTATTTTATGCTTCTGCACCCTTTGTTGAATATTAATTAACTGTAGAGACTTGGGTTTATTTCTGGGCTCTGTATTCTGTTTCATTGGTCTATGTTATGCCAGTAACAGACTGTTTTGATTACTGTGGCCAAGTAATATAGTTTGCTGTCATGTATGGTGATCCCTCCTACTTTGTTCTTCATTCTCAGAATTGCTGTGGCTCTTTGGGGTTGTTTATGGTTCCATATAAATTTTTGAAATTTTTGTTCTATATCTGTGAAATATGTCATTGACATTTTAATGTGGTTTGCATTGAATCTATAAATTGCTTTGGTAAGCATGGACATTTTGATGATGTTGATTTTTCCAATCCATGAACATGGTATATGCTTCCATTTATTTGTGTCTTCCTTAATTTCTTTCTTCAGTGTTGTGTAATTTTCTCAGTACAGGCCTTTTACCTCCTTGTTAGGTTTATTCTTAGGTACTTTATTTTTCTTGTTGCTATAGCTAATGGGACTTTTTTCCTGATTTCTGTTTCTGATATTTCAGTATTGGTGAACAAACATACCTTTGAATTCTCAATATTAAGATTGCATCCTGCTGTTTTGCCAAATTCACTTATTCAATAGAGTAGGTTTTTAGTGCAGTCTATAGGGTTTTCTATGTATACAAATATGTCATCTGCAAACAATGATGGTTTTATTTCCTCCTTTCCAATTTGTATGCCTTTTATTTCTTCTTGTCTGATTGTTGTGGCTAGGAGTCCCAATATTATGTTGAGTAGAAGTGGTGAAAGCTAACATCTTTGTCTTGTTCTTGATCATTGTAGGAAAGTTTTATATTTGTCCATTGAGTGTGATATTGGCTGTAGATTTTTCATATATAGCCTTTACTATGTTGAGGTATGCTCCCTATACTGCCACTTTGCCAAGTATTTTTATCATAAATGGGTGCTGTATGTTATCTAATGCTTTTTCCACACTATTGATATGATCATATGATTTTTATATTTCCTTTTCTTTATGTGGTATATTACATTTATGGAGTTGTGAATATTGTACCATCCTTGCATTCTTGGGATGAATCCCACTTGATCATGGTGTATGATCTTTTTGATGTATTGTTGGCTGTGGTTTGCCAGTACTTTGTTGAGGATTTTAACGTCTTTGTTGAGGATGTTGATCAGTGACATTGGCCTGTAGTTTTCTTTATTCATTGTATCTGTCTGATTTTGGGATTAGAATGATGCTGCCTTCATAAAAAGTGTTTGGAAGTCTTCCCTCTTTTCAGATTTTTTTGAATAGTTTGAGAAGTATAGGGGTTAGCTCTTCCTTAAATGCTTTGTAGAATTCTGCTGTGAAACTATCTGATCCAGGGCTTTTGTGTGTCAGGAGCTTTTTGATTACTGCTTCAATTTCATCAGCTGTTATCAGTCTCTTCAGGCTTTCTGCTTGTTTTTCATTGGGTTTTGGAAGATTATACTTTTCTAGAAGTTTGTCCATATCACCTGGATTTTCAAATTTCTTGGCATATAGTTCTTTGTAGTAATTTCTTACAATCCTTTGTATTTCCTTGGTATCAGTTGTAATCTCTCCTCTTTCATTTTTGATCGTGTTTAGTTGCGTCGTCGTCTCTTTTTTCTTGATGAGTCTGCTTAAAGGCTTGTCAATTTTGTTTATCTTTTCAAAGAACCAGGTCCTAGATTCATTGATCCTTAGAATTGTGCTTTAGACTCTATGTCATTTAATTCTGCTCTGATCTTGGTTATTTCCTTCCTTCTGCTTGCTCTAGGCTGTCTTTGTTGTTCCTCGAGTTCTTGTAGGTGTAGGGTTAGGTTTTTTATTTGAAATGTTTCTCTTTTTTAGGTAGGCCTTTATTGCTATGAACTTCCCTCTCAGGACCACCTTCTCTGTGTCCCATAAGTTTTGGATTGTTGTGAGTTAATTTTCACTTGTTTTCACAAACTTTTTGATATCTTCCTTGATCTCATTCTTGATACATTCATTGTTTCATAGGATGCTATTTGATTTCCATGAGTTTGAGTGTTTTTGAGGTATTTCTTTGAGGTTGGTTTCCAGTTTCAGACCCTTGTGGTCTGACAAAATGCTTGATATGATTTCAATTTTGTTGAAATTTTTAATGCTTATTTTGTGTGTTATCATGTGGCCTATTTTTGATAATGTTCCATGGCCATTTGAAAAGAATGTATATTTTACTTTATGGGGATGAAACGTTCTATATATATCAGTTAAGTCCATTTGATCTAGGATATTGTTCAATGCTGCAATATCCTTGTTGATATTTTGTTTGGAACATCTATCAATTTTTGACAGTGGAGTGTTAAATTTCCCTACTATACGTGTCCTGCTGTCTATATTTTTCTTTAAGTCTTCCAAGATTTTTCTTATATATTTGGGTGATACTGTGTTGGGTGCATATATGTTTGTAATGTTTATGTCTTCTTGATGGATTCTTCCCTTGAATATTATGAAGTCTCCTTCTGTGTCTCTTTTCATGATCCTTTTTTTGACGTGTCTTTTGTCAGATATAACTATTGTTACCCTGGCTTATTTTCCTATTCATTTACTTGGAATATTTTTTCCAACCCTTCACTTTCAATCTGTGTAGCTTTTCTGCTCTGATGTGGGCCTCTTGTAGGCAGCATATGTGTGGGTCATTTTCTCTGATCCATGCAGCTAAGCTATGTCTTTCAACTGGAATATTTAATCCATTTACATTTGAGGTTATTATTAATAGGTACTTATTCATTTTACCCCCTTTGTACCTGTATTCCTTTCTCTCTCTTTCACTCTTTTTCTTCCTCTTGTTATAGCAATCCCTTTAGCATATCCTGCAGTGCTGGTTTGGTTGAGGTGTATTCTTTTAGCCTTCTTTTGTCTGGGAAGCTCCTTATTTAGCCTTGCATTTTAATTGAGAGCCTTGCTGGTTTGAGTAGTGTCGGTTACAGTTCTTCACTTTTCATTACTTGGAATATTTCTTGTCATTCCCTTTTGGCTTGTAATGTTTCTCTCGAGAAATTAGCTGTTAGCTTTATTGGGGCTGCCTTGTATGTTACTTCCTGTTTCTCCCTTGCTGCCTTTAAGATTATCTCTTTGTTTTGGAATTTTGTTATTTTAATTATGAGGTGTCTTGGAGTGGTCCTCTTTGGGTTCGTCTTGATTGGGACCCTCTGTGCTTCCTGGACTTGTGTGGCTTTTTCTCTCATCAAATTAGGGAAATTTTCCATCATTACTTTTTCAACAGGTTTTCTATTTCTTGCTCCTCTTCTTCTCCTTCTGGTATCCCTATTATAGGGACATTATTCTGTTTCATGTTGTTCTGCAATTCTTTTAACCCCTCTTTATTCTTTTTGAGTCTTTTTTTTTCTCTTTCTGGAAGTTTTTTTCTGCTTTGTCCTCCAGCTCACTGATTCTATCCTCTGTTTCATCGAGCCTGCTTTTGATTCCTTCTATTGTGTTCTCTAATTCAAAAATTGTATTCTTCATGTCCTCTTGCCTCTTTTTCATTATTTCTATATCCTTTTTTATGCTGATGTAGTTTGCCATAAGTTCCTCAGAGCTTCCCTGTATTTTTTGGTAATTCTCTGTGAACTCACTGAGCTTCTTTATAACCATTGTTTTAAACTCAGTATCTGGTAGTTGGCTTGCCTTTATTTCATTTAGCATTGTTTCTGAGGATTTCTCCTGTCCTTTCATTTGGGGGTTTCCTTTGTCTTCCCATTATTTTTGGGAATCTTCTTGTTTGCCTCTGCTTCTTAAGTGGATCTGTTTTGACTATATGACTTTGTGACATGAACTTCTATGGAAGGAGCTCTGTGAGATTCAGTGGTGCCATCTCCTTGATCTCCTGAACTTGATGCTCTTGGGATGCCCTTTATGCCTTTCATGCTGGTTCTCTGGTTGTAATTGGGTTTTGCTTGTGTTTGGGTCATCCTTCAGTGTGTCCTTCCCTCCAGCTGGTTGACTGAGAGTCACTCTGCCTACCACATCTTGTATGCTGTTGTGCAGGTGTGGCCAGGACAAAACCACAAAGCCCAGGAAACAATCCCACATTAGCAAAAATAACTCCCCCTCACAATCCCACTGCCAACAGCAAATGAACCAGTATTAATAAGGTTGTAAAGAGATTAAGACCATTATAAGAAAGGAGAGAAATAAACTATAGTATAAAATGAAGTGACTTAAAATGCACAAATTTGATGGACAAGAAATGAATGTTAAAAAACTATGCAGGAAAGAAAATATCACAAATCATGGAGAAGACCAAAGTGGATTTTGTCTTGGTAGCCTCTAGTATTTACCACTGTTTTATTTGTTTCTAGATCTTACTCTGGTGATGTCAGATATTGATCCCATCTGATCCTAAGCAGTCTCCTGGAAGACTGCCAGGGATCTACTATCTGTGGCTGTCTACTTCAGTTGGTAATCTAGTCACTCTACACTCAGTAGTCAAATTTAAGCACCTTAGGCAAGGCAGAATCCTTCCTGGGATTGGGGCAATAGTTTCCCCTCAGGCTGCTACTGCTTGGAGGGGAGTGACCTGCCTAAGCAGGATGGCTACTGCCATATGGAGGATGACTCAACACCAGGATCCCAGCATGTACTCTCTCAGTTATCTTCCCAAAGCTTCCATCCCCAGGCTCTCCTCAGGTGTCTGTAGTCCACTCTGCCCCCCCTCTTTACTAGAACCCAGAGTAAGTGGCTGCAAATTAACATTTATGCATTGTCCCTTTAAATGGCTCTTGCATCTCCAGTTGTCTGTCTCTGCAGCCCTGACACTTTTTGCTGCTGGTTGTTAATCTGTGTACTTTTTAAGCTTTGGTGCTCTAGGCTGGGCATCCTAACTTAGGGTTTAGACCTCATTTCTCAGAGGGATCCATCCAGTTGCTTAATTATCCCTGTAGTGCTGCTGCCTGTGGGCACCTGGCCAGCCCTCTTGAGTCTCTACCACACTTCTTACTGAACAGGTTGTGCTGAAGCTGATTCTTCTGTCTGTCTGAAATTATACAGCTTCTCTCTTGCTATTGTTCAGTTGTTTGTTCAGGGTAGTTTCTCCATATTGAGTTGTAATTCCAGATTGACCCTGGGAGGAGGTCAGTGTGACTTCCATTTACTAATCTGCCATCTTCCCCACCATGGATTTTTGGGAGTAATCTTTCTTGTTTAAATTTTTATTGAATTTATTGGTGTGACATTGGTTAATAAAATTATATAGGTTTCAAGTGTACAATTCTGTAATACATCATCTATATATTGCATTGCATGTGTACCACCTAAAGTTTATAGGTATCTTTTTAGTATTTTGAGAAACTGTCCAAGTTTGTCATACTGGTTGTACTATTTAATATTCCTTCCAGTAATGCATGAGAATTGCATTTCTAGCACATACTCCCCAATATATGGCATGGTTCGTTAGTCATTTTAATTTGGGCTATTCTAATAGATGTTTAGTGGTATCTCATGGATTTAATTTGTGCTTCCCTAATACTAGTGTTGAGCATCTGTTTATATGCTTATTTGCCATTTATATCTTTTCTTGGGTGAAGTGGTTCAAACTTCTTGTGCATTTTTAAATTGTGTTGCTTGGTATCTCATTGAGTCTTTTTTTTTCCGTTTTTAGAGAGGGGGAGGGAGAAAGAGAGGGAGAGAAACATCTGTGTGAGAGAGAAACATTGATCAGTTGCCTCTCACCCATGCCCCAACCAGCTTCACAACCCAGGCATGTGCCCTGACCAGGAATTGAACCTTTTGCTTTGTGTGCTGTTGTTCAACCAACTGAGCCATGTCAATCAGAGCTCTCATTGAGTCTTGAGGCTTCTTTGTATATTCTGGATGGAAGTCTTTTATCAGATATATCATTTGTAAAATTTTCTCTCCATCTATGGCTTGTCTTTTACTGTCTTAAGAGTCTTTCAGGGAGCTGAGTTTTTACACTGGATGAAATCCAATTTATCAGTTTGTTCTTTGATGGATTGTTCTCTGTGTTGTAGCTAAGGAAACTTTGCCTAACTGAAGGTTTTATTTTTTTCCATTATAATAAAAGTTTTATAATCTTAGGTTTTATAGTTAGATCTGTCATCTGTTTAAATTTAATTTTTAGATGATGTAAGATACAAATCAAAGTTTTTATTTTTGTTTTTTGCCTGTGGATATCCAATAGCTCCAGATTTTCATTTTGAAAAGAGATTTTTCCACTGAATTATCTTTGTTAATTTGTAGGTGTAAGTTGTCCATAAGTCTGGAGGTCCATTTCTAAACACTCTTTTCTGTTTCATTGCTTTCTCTGTGTTATAACAGTTCTGTGCTCTGTTGATTACATTTTACAATAAGTCTTGCAATTAGACTTTATTAATCCTCTATCTCCTTTCTTCTTTTAGAAAGTTCTTTTTATTCTTGTAGGTCCTTTGCATTTTTATAGGAATTTTAGAATCATTTCATGAGTGTCTAGCAAAAAATAGCCTTTTGGGATTTGATAAGGTTTCTATGGAATCTGTTGATATAAAGCAGTTTTGAGGTAATTGACATCTTAACAATACTGAGTGTCTTGACCCATGAAAAATGTTTATCTCTCCATTTATGTATGTGTTCTTTCATTTATCTCAGCAATATTTTATAGTTGATGGTGTATAGGTCTTTCACATCTTTTACCTCTAGATTTTTCCCTAAATATTTAATATGTTTGATAATATTGTGAGTAGCATTATATTCTTGATTTCCATGTTCTTTTTTAATATATAGAAATATAATTGATTTGTATATTGATCTTGTATCATGCAACCTTTGTAAACTCACTAGTAGCCTTATTTGCAAACTGAAAATTTTCTGTATCAATAGTAATGACATCTGCAAATAAAGAGTTTTACTTCTTCCTTTCAAATCATAATAACTTTGTTCCTGACCTTATACCACTGAAACAGTTGACTAGAAATGATTAGAGTGGACATTTTATTGTTATTACTGATATTAAGGGAAAAGCTATTAAATATGATGCTAGCTTTTGTTTTTTTGTATACAGCCTTTTTCAGTTTAAGTTCCCTTTTACTTCTAATATTTTAAGGCTTTGTGAAAAATGCTTTGTGTCAGGTAATTGGATTGTGCCAAATGTTTTTTCTGCACCCATTGAGATGTTCATATGGCTTTTACTTTTTAGACTGTTAAAACAATAAATCACAATGACTGATTTCCAATTGATAAAAAATACTTCAAATTACTGAGACTTGATCATGCTGTATTATCTTATGTACAAATATTGTTGGATTAGGTTTGCTAAAATATTACAAAATATGTTTGCATCTATGTTTATAGGGTATATCTGATGTCTCTTTTACTTTAATTTATTTCTTTAGCTTTTTTTCAGGGTAATACTAGCATCATAGAATTATTTGGGAAGTATCACAGCCTTTTAATTTTTTGGGAGCAGTTTGTGTATGGTTGCTATTGTTTCTTCCTTACATATTTTGTAGAAGTCACCAGTGAAACCATGTAGGCCTGAAATTTTTTTTGTGGGAAAGATTTTTAACTGCAAATTCAATCTCTTCAATAGATATAGGGATATTCAGATTATCTATTTTTTTAGTGAGTTTGGTTGGTTTGTATATTTCAAGAAATGTTTTATCTATGTTGTCTAAATTATTGCCATAAATTGCCCACACTATTTTCTTTCTATCCTTTAAATGTCAGTGGAATATAGAGTGATGTCACCTCTTCTATTGATGACTTTTACAATTTGTATCTTTTTTCTTGTTTTCTTTTTTCCCTGATTAGACTGACTAGAGAATAATATATTTTATTGCTCTCTTTAAGGAAAGGGTGTTTTTTTCCTTTGACTTTCCCTACTTTTTTCTGTGTTTTATTTGATTGATTTTTCCTCCCTACTTTGAGCTATTGTTGTGTTACCTTTAACAATCTGTTCACATTAATGTAGGCTTTTCCAGCATGCACCTAAAAACTCTTTCAGCCTCTACTCATCACCCAATTCCAAATCCACTTCTTTATTTTTAGGTATTTGTTACAGCAATACCGCACTTCTCATACGAGTTCCTGTCTTAGTCATTTCAGGCTGCTGTAACAGAACACCATAGACTACGTGGCTTACATACAAACAAAATATGCTTCTTGCAGTTCTGGAGGCTGAGAAGTCCAAGTTCAAGGTACAGGTAGATTTGATGTCTGGTCCATAGACAGCCATCTTTTTGATGGGTCCACAGTGGCAGAAGGGGTGAAGGATCTCTCTAGGGTCTCATTTATAGGTGAGTAATCCCATTCATTAGGAATCCACCCTTATGACATAATCATCTCCCCAATGGCCTTATCTTCAGATACCATCACACTGAGAATTAGATTTCAAATATGAATTTTGTAACAACACAAACATTCAGTCCACGGCATGATGGCCCTCATTAATTTTTATATATTTTATAGCCTTTATACTACTTTTAAAATTATTTTACTTAAAAGTCTTTAATAGACTTTTACTTATAAAAATCTTACATATTTAAGCTCTGGCTGGTGTTGCTCAGTGGATTGAGTGCGGGCTGCAAACCAAAGCATCACAGGTTCAATTCCCAGTCAGGGCACATGTCTGGGTTGGAGGCCACAGCCCCCAGCAACCGCACATTGATGTTTCTCTCTCTGTATCTTTCTCCCTCCCTTCCCTCTCTAAAAATAAATAAATAAAATCTTTAAAAAATTGAAGATATCAGTATGAACTTTTTAAAAAAATCTTATATATTTACCCATGTAAATAGCAATTCCATTATTTTTCACTCTTTTGTGTAGATCAATGTTTCTGTCTGGTATCATTTTCTTTCAGGGAGAAGTAGAATGTACTGCACTATACTACATCTTCACAGGTGATGAATTTGTTCTCTTATATATCTAAAATTTTTCTTACTTTGCCTTGGTTTTTTAAAAAAGATTTTATTTATTTATTTTTAGAGAAAGGGGAAAAGAAGGAGAAATAGAGGGAGAGAAACATTGATGTTTAAGAGAAACATCAATCAGTTTCCTTTCATATGCACTCTAACTGGGGACCACACCTTCAACCCACGTATGTGCCCTGACTGGGAATTGAACCAGCAACCTTTCACTTTGTGTGTCGATGCCCAACCAACTGAGCCACACCTATCAGCCCTTTGTTTTGGTTTTTAAAATATTCTTTTAAACAAATGGTACCTCATCAAAATAAAAAGCTCTGCATGGCTAAAGAAAACAGCATTAAAATGAAAAGAGAACCAACTGTACATGAAAACATATTTGCCAATAATGCCCCGGACAAAAGTTTGATTTCCAAAATATATAAATAACTCACATGACTCCACTCCAGGAAGACAAGCAACCCAATTAAAAAATTGGCAAAAGTCCTGAGCAGACTTTTATCAAAGGAGGACATACAGAGGGCCCAGAGACTTATTAAAAGATGCTAAGTATCACTAGCCATCAGAGAGATGCAAATTAAAACCACAATGAGATACCATTTCACACTACTGAGAATGGCCATCATAAACAAAGCAACAAACAACAAGTGTTGGAGAGGATGTGGAGAAAAGGGAACCCTAGTGCACTGTTGCTTGGATTGCAGACTGGTGCAGCCACTGTAGAAAACAGTGTGGAATTTCCTCAGAAAACTAAAAAAGGAACTCTCTTTTGACCCAGCAATTCCACTGCTGGGATTATAACCTAAGAACCCTGAAACACCAATTCATAAGAACCTATGCACCCCAATGTTCACAGCAGTACAATTTACAATAGCCAGGTGCTAGAAGCAACCTAAGTGCCCATCAGTAAATGAATGGATCAAAAAACTATGGTACATTTACACAATGGAATTCTATGCAGCAGAAAGAAAGAAGGAGCTCCTACTCTTTGAGATAGCATGAATGGAACTGGAAAGCATTATGCTAAGTGAAATGAGCCAGGCAGTGAAAGAGAAATATATGATTTCAGCTTTAAGTGGAATCTAATCAACAAAACAAACAAGCAAGCAAAATATAACCAAAGACATTGAAATTAAGAACAAACAGACAGTATCCAGAGGAGAGATGGGAGGAGATAATGGGGGGGGAGGATGAAGGGTTTTCAGGAACAACTATAAAGGACACATGGATAAAACCACAGAGGGTGGAATCAAGGGAGGGAGGTGAGGATGGCTGGGGTGTGGGGTAGTGGTGGGGGGGAAATGGCAAACAACTGTACTTGAACAACAATAAAATTTTTAAAATGGCAAAAAATGGTTTCTCTGTGTTGGAAGTCTGGGATGATAGATTTTTTTCTCTTGTAGTCCTTTATACAAGATGACTCCTCTGTTTTCTCACTTGCCTTGTTTTGTATGAGAAGTCTAATCTCACCTTGACTTGTTTGTTCTCACCTAATATGTCATTATTCCTCTGGCTGTTCTCTATCATTGTTATTGATCAAATTGATTATAATGTGCCATGGTGTCATTTTAATTATTTTATTGTGCTTGGAGCTTTTTGAACATCTTGAATTTGTGTGTTTGTGTTTTCCATCAAATTTGCACGTTGGGGTTTGAGGAGAGTTTTTGCCATAATTTCTTCTAGTAACAATCCCTTTGGTCTCCATTTATTTTCTTTTAAAAAAATACTTTTGATTTTTATTGTTCAAGTATAGCTTTCTGCCTCCCCCCACATTCCTCCCCACCACCCCAGCCTTCCCCACCTCCCTCCTGTTTCCACTACCCTTGTTATTGTCAATGTGTCCTTTATAGTTGTTCCTGTAAACCCTTGGTCTCCTTTTCTATGAGTGTTCTTTTTTGTATGTTCTGTTATTTTAGGTTTTACACATAATTGAAACCATATGGCATCTATCTTTCTCTGACTTATTTTACTTAGCATAATACCCTCTAGGTATATCCATGTTTTTACATATGTCAAGACTTGGTTCTTTTTTATTGTGTAATATTCCATTGTCTGTATATTACACCACTCTTCTTTGTCCATTCATCAGTATAGTGCAACATTTAAACGAATAATCTCATCCTTAGCTTACTTAGAGAAGGCATATTGATGTTTGGTTGTATGCATAAAAATGCTTGTGCCAATGATTTGAAGTTTATTTTTATTTTTTCAAAAGAAAATCTCATATCAGAGAAGCATATTATACAACTCTGAAATCAGGGTAATCTAAATTTAAGAAGATACAAACTAAAGTGTATCTGACATGAAAACTGTTTATGTGAATTAATGTAAGGTTGTTAGATGATGAAGAACTGTGATTAAGGGAAAGGGATGGGAAGAAGCCAGTGAGAACTACTTTCATTGCAGACTCATGCCCATCCTTTGCAACAAATCAGATACAGTCGTCCTTTGCTATATCATGGTTCACTTATTGCAGCTTCACTGTATTGAGTTTTTTTTAAATATATGTAATTCTGTATCACGGAGTTTTCACTATATCGCGAGATTTTGTGGTACATAGGTATTTGTATATTTATGATTTTAATTATTTTTGCCTAAAAATTTAAAACAATATAAAAATATAAAAGTGTTAATTCAAACATATTAAAAGAATATTAAATTTAAATAAAATACAGTATGTATTTTATCAGTGGATGAATACCATACTGTACACAATGGAAATGCAGTACACTACTACTGCTTGTGCAAGTTTGCCAATGTGAGATTGTACACGGAACACTATTGGCTGATGAAATGTAAGGTGACCAACCACAGCACTGTGTTCTGTATCCTGGGTGCTGATTGGCTAAGTGACAGTAGCATCAATTTGTTTGCTCTCCCACACTGTGCCCATACATTCAGCATCTCTTCTTGTCCACTTCACATTGACGTCTGATCCCTGCATGTAGTGTTACCCTGCAGTGTTGTGTTTTTGTGAAATTTTTGTAAAAGTTTTAATTTATTTCAAGCCCTATGATGCTACCCAGACATTCTGCACCTTCTAAGGCTTCTGGCAGTGAACCCAAGGACCAGAGAAACATTCTTACCATCAAAGAAAAGGTGGAACTTCTCAACATGTTAAAGGAAGGAAAAAGCTACTGGCTGTAGGCTACTATTATGGGATCAACAAATCTACTGTTCACTACATAAAGAAAGATGAGAAGAATATTGGGTCTACAGCAACAATGACTTTTAACAAGATTGCAAAGAGGGTGGTTATTTCCTGTAATAAGACCATTGTGAGGATGGACTCTGCATTGAATAATGCCCATCAGAGTCCATCAGAGTCCTGTGAATAAATGACTGCAGGAAGAAGAATATCTCGCTAGATACCAACACCATCCGGACAAAGCCCAAGAAACTTTAATATAGCTTTGTGGAAAGCACGGACATTCACGACAGCAATGAGGATGAAGACGAGGACAATGACACATAAGCAGGACTGTCAAGTGCTTCTCCCACCAGACCAACCCCATTCAGTGCCAGCAAGGGCTGGTTTGACAAATGTCAGAGACACTTTGGACTCAAGAACATTTCTCTGCATGGAGAAGTTGCCTCTGCAGATAAAAAGGAGCTCCAGCAACTCCCCATAACTATGTTCATCACTTGGATGAAGATATCGGTTATCCCTATGCATTTAGCAGAAACAGAAGTTACAGCCCAAAGTGAAGATACTGCACCACCTCATGAAGCACCTGATGAAGTGCTGCCTTCAGAAGAGCTGTAATGCTCTTCTTGGCTTTGCAGTACATTCATCTCATCATCATCAACTTCATCGCCATCAGCACGGCACAGCTACATATTCATGATCTTCATCATCCAAGTTGTAGTATACTTCACTGGTGAGTACCCATATAACATTTTATATGTTATTAAAATTACATAGGTTTAAGAGTGTAGAGAATGTTTAACAGCATATGAAATTTAGTAAGAGTGTGAGAAAGGTTAATAAGACGGGGGGAAAGTTTATAGGAGTGTGGGAAGTGTTCATAAAGCCTTAAAGTATATATAAAAAATAAAATAAATATAATGCTCCTAGCAAGGGAGAAACAGTAAGTAACATACAAGAGAGCCCCAATAAGGTTAGCAGCTGACCTCTCCATGGAAACACTCCAAGCCAGAAGAGAATGGCAAGAAATGTTCCAAGTAATAAGAACCAGAGGTCTGCAACCAAGGTTACTTTACCCAGAAAGGCTCTCATTCAAGATAGCAGGCCGAAGAAGGAGCTTCCCAGACAAAAGAAGTCTAAAAGAATACACCTCCACCAAACCAGCTCTGCAAGAGATGCTAAGGGACTGCTTTAAGGAAAGGAAAGAAAAGAGAGCGAGAGAGGAACACAGGTACAAAAATGGCAATGAATAAGTGCCTATCAGTAATAACCTTAAATGTAAATGGATTCAATGCTCCAATCAAAAGACATAGAATAGCTGAATGGATAAGAAAGCATGAACCACACATATGCTGCCTACAAGAGACACACCTCAGAACAAAAGACCTACACAGGCTGAAAGTGAAGCATTGGAAACAAATATTCCAAGCAAATGGATAGGAAAAAAAAGCCAGGGTAGCAATACTCATATCAGACAAAATAGACTTCCAAAAAAGGGCCATAAAGAGAGACCCAGAAGGTCACTACATAATGCTCAAGGGAAGAATCCACCAAGGACATATAAACATTGTAAATATATATGCACCCAACATAGGAGCACCCAAATACATAAAGAAAATCTTAGAGGACTTCAAGAAAGATATTGACAGCAACACAATTATAGTAGGGGATTTTAACACCGCACTGTTGAAAATGGACAGATCTTCCAAACAAAATACCAACAAAGACATTTTGGCATTGAACAATGCCCTATATGAGATGAACTTAACTGATATATATATAGGGCCCTTCATCCCAAAGAAGCTAAATACACATACTTTTCAAATGCACATGGAACATTTTCAAAGATAGACCACATGATAGGACACAAAGCAAGCCTCAACAAATTTAAGAAAATTGAAATCATACCAAGCATTTTCTCTGACCACAGGGAACTGAAACTAGAAACCAACCTCAAGGGAAAAAACTGGAAACACTCAAAATCATGGAGATTGAATAGCATGCTATTAAACAATGAATGGGTCAAGAATGAAACTAAGGAAGAAATAAAAAAGTTTCTGGAAACAAGCGAAAATGAACTCACAACAACCCAAAATTTATGGGACACAGTGACAGGGAAGTTCCTAGTGATGCAGGCCTACCTAAAAAAAGATAGAAACATTTCAAACAAACAACCTAACTCTACGCCTACAAGAACTCAAAGAACAACAACAAAGACAGCTCAGAGCAAGGAGAAGGAAGGAAATAACCAAGATCAGAGCAGAATTAAATGACATAGAGACTAAAAGCACAGTTCTAAAGATCAATGAATCCAGGAGCTGGTTCTTCGAAAAGATAAACAGAATTGACAAGCCTTTAAGCAGACTCATCAAGAAGAAAACAGAAAGGATGCAGATAAACACAGTCAGAAATGAAAGGGGAGAGATTACAACTGTCACCACAGAAATACAAAGGATTGTAGGAAATTACTATGAAGAACTGTATGCCAAGAAATTTGAAAACCTAGGTGAAATGGACAAATTTCTAGAAAAATATAATCTTCCAAAACTCAATGAAAAAGAAGCAGAAAGCCTGAACACACCAATAACAGCAGATGAAATTGAAGCAGTAATCAAAAAGCCCTTGACACACAAAAGCCTTGGACCAGAGGGTTTCACAGGAGAATTCTACAAAGCCTTTAAGGAAGAGCTAACCCCTATCCTTCACAAAAAATCCAGACTATTCCAAAACATCCAGAATGATGGAAGACTCCCAAACTCTTTTTATGAAGCCAGCATCAACCTAATCCCAAAACCAGATAAAGACACAACAAAGAAAGAAAACTTCAGGCCAATATCGCTGATGAACATAGACACTAAAATCCTCAACAAAATATTGGCATAGAACATCCAACAATACTTTAAAAAGATCATACACCATGACAAAGTGCGATTCATCCTAGGAGTGTGAGGAGGGCTCAATATTCACAAATCAGTAAATGTAATACATCACATAAACAAAAGCAAAGGCAAAAATCACATGATCATATCAATGGATGCAGAAAAAGCATTTGATAAGGTACAGTGCCCGTTTATGATAAAAACACTCAGTAAAGTGGGAATAGAGGGAGCATTCCTCAACATAACAAAGGCCATATATGAGAGACCTACAGCCAACATCATACTCAATGGGCAAAACCTAAAATCTTTCCCACTAATATTGGGAACAAGACAAGGTTGTCCACTTTCACCACTTCTATTCAATATCATACTGGAAGTTTTAGACATGGCAATCAGACAAGAAAAGGAAATAAAAGGCATCCAAATCAGAAGGGAGGAAACAAAACTGTCATTGTTCGAAGATGACATGATAGTGGACCTAGAAAATCCTATAGACTCCGCCAAAAACTGCTCAACCTAATAAATGAATTTGGCAAGAGAGCAGGATACAAAGTCAATATCCATAAATCAAAGGCACTTTTGTATACCAACAATGAAACAGCAGAAGCAGAAATCAAGAAAAAAAATCCCATTCAATATAGCAAAAATAAAATTAAACTACCTAGGAATATATCTAACCAAAAAGGTAAAAGACCCGTATACAGAAAACTACACAACACTGAAGAAAAAATTAAGAAAACCACAAACAAATGGAAACACATGCCGGGTTCATGGATTGGAAGGATTAACATCATCAAAATGTTCACACTACCCAAAGCAATTTAAGGAGTCAATGCAATACGTATTAAAGTACCAATGGCATATTTCACAGACATAGAACAAACACTTCAAAAATTTATATGGAACCATAAACGATCCTGAATAGCTACTGCAATTTTGAGAAAGATGACTAAAGTAGGAGGGATCACAATGCCTGATACTAAACTGTATTACAAGGCCACTGTAATCAAAACAGCCTGGTAGTGGCATAAAAACAGGCACATGGACCAATGGAACAGAACAGAGAGCCCAGAAATAAATCCAAGTGTCCTTCTCTATGCTCAATTAGTATTTGACAAAGACGTCAGCAACATAAAATGGGGTAACAGTAGCCTCTTCAACAAATGGTGTTGGGAGAACTGCACAGCTACGTGCAAAAAAAAAAAAAAATGAAACTCGAGCACCAACTTACACCATACAGAAAAATAAATTCAAGGTGGATAAAATACTTAAATATAAGCCATGACACAATTAAAGTCCTAGAGAACATAGGCAGGAAAATGTCAGATATTTCACGCAGCAACATTTTTACTGATATGTCCCCCAGAGCAGAGGACATAAAGGAAAGAATAAACAAATGGGATCTCATCAAAATAAAAAGCTTCTGTCAGCTAAAGGAAGCAGTATTAAAATAAAAAGAGAACCAACTGTATGGGAAAACATATTTTCCAATGATCCCTCAGACAAGGGTTTAATCCCCAAAATATATAAAGAGCTTGCACAACTCCACTCTAAGAAGACAAGCAACCCAATTAAAAAATGTACAAAGGACTTGAACAGATGCTTCTCCAAGGAGGACATACAGAGGATCCAGAAACACGAAAAGATGCTCGATATCACTAGCTACCAGAGAGATGCAAATTAAAACCACAATGAGATACCATTTCACACCAGTCAGAATGGCCATCATAAACAAAGCAACAAACAACAAGTGTTGGAGAGGTTGTGGAGAAAAGGGAACCCTAGTGCACTGTTGGTGGGATTGCAGACTGGTACAACCACGATGGAAAACAGTATGAATTTTCTCAGAAAACTAAAAATGGATATGCCTTTTGACCCAGCAATTCCACTGCTAGGATTATATCTAAGAACCCTGGAAAACCAATCCAGAAGAACCTATGCACCTCAATGTTCATAGCAGCACAATTTACAATAGCCAAGTATTGGAAGCAACCTAGGTGCCCATCAGTAAATGAAGGGATCAAAAAACTATGGTACATTTACACAATGCAATTCTATGCAGCAGAAAGAAAGAAAGAAAGAAAGAAAGAAGGAGCTCCTACCCTTTGTGACAGCTTGGATGGAACTGGAAAGCATTATGCTAAGTGAAATAAGCCAGGCAGTGAAAGACAAATACCATATGATCTCTCTTTAACAGGAACCTAAACAACAAAATAAAGAAACAAGCAAATATAAGCAAAGATACTGAAATAAAGAACAGACTGACAGAATTCAGAGTGTAGAGGAGAAGGAATTTCAGGGGAATTTCAGAGGAAAATGGGAAGGGCTTACAGGAACCAGTGTAAAGCACACATGGATAAAAACTAGGGGTGGGTGGAAATGGGAGGGAGGAGGGGAGGGCTGGGTGGGTGGGTTGGGATGTGAGTAAAAGATAGAAAATTTCATTTACATCAACAATTAAAAGAAAAAAATAATAAGAAATTATAAACCATGATATCTAAATGAATAAATGATTGTCATATAAAATTGCTCAGAAAGAAAGCTTACTCCACACACATTTATGGAGCATCTTATTTTACATCCTCTCCCAAGGATATGTTTAGAGAGAGGAATGGTTGGGAGTCGGAGGGAGACAGAGACAGAGACAGTGATGTGAGAGAGAAACATTGGTTGGCTCCCATATGGGCCATGACTGGTGACTGAACCTGAAATCTTTTGGTACATGGGAAGATGCTCCAACCAACTGAGCCACCTGGCTAGGGCTGAAGAATCTTAAATAATAATTCAAATCTTCTTAATAGCACTTTGACACAATATTAAAAAATATTGAAAAAATATTCACATACCATTATGCACCATATTTAGCAATAATTAGTTACTGTAGGTTGTTATTTATTTTAAAACTGATTAATTTTAATTTATTAGAAATACTTTTTTAAAATTATATTTTACTGTTCATGCTATTATAGTTGTCTCGATTTTTTCCCATTTGTCCCCCTGGACATATCCCCATCACTTTCTCAGGCAGTCCCCAGACCTTAGTCCACGTCCAAGGACCATGCATAAAGGCTCTTTAGCTAGTGTATTCCCTATACTATATTTATATTCCCATGACTATTCTGTAACTACCAATTTGTACTTAATCCTTTCACTTTAACAGGAACCTAAACAACAAAATAAAGAAACAAGGAAATATGACCCAAGACACTGAAATAAAGAACAGACAGAGTTCAGAGTGGAGAGGAGAAGGAATTTCAGGAGAATTTCGGAGAAAAATGGCCCCTTCCCATCTGGCAACCATCAAAACGTTCTCTGTATCTATGACTCTGTTTCTGTTCTGCTTGTTTGTTTATTTTGGTTTTTAGATTCAATTGTTGATACTTAGGTATTTATTGCCATTTTCTTATTCTCCTCCTCCTCCTCCTTCTTCTTCTGCTTCTCCCCCTCCTCCCCCTCCCCCTCCTTCTCCTCCCCCCCCCCCTCCTCCTCCCCCTCCCCCTCCCCCCCCCCCCCTCCTCCTCCTCCTCCTCCTCCTTCTTCTTCTTCTTCTTCTTCTTCTTCTTCTTCTTCTTCTTCTTCTTCTTCTTCTTCTTCTCCTTCTCCTTCTCCTTCTTCTTTCTTCTTCTTCTTCCCTTCTTTAAGGTGGTGGTGATGAACTTCTTTAGCTTTTTCTTTTCTGGGAAGCTCTTTACCTATCCTGTGGTTCTAAATGTTAGCTTTGCTGGGTAGAATAACTTTCATTCCAGGTCCTTGCTTTACATCACTTTAAATATGTCTTTCTAATCCCTTCCAGCCTGAGAAGTTTCTTTTAAGAAATCATCTGACAGTCTTATGGGAACTCCCTTGTAGGTAACTAACTGTTTTTCTCTTGCTGCTTTTAAGATTTTCTTTGTATTTAACCTTTGACACTTTAGTTATGATATGTCTTGGTGTCAGCATCTTTGGAGTCATCTTGTTTGGGACTCTGCATTTCCTGGACTTGTATGTCTGTTTCCTTAACCGACCTGGGGAAGTTTCCTGTCATTATTTTTTCAAATAGGTTTCCAATTTCTTCTTTTCTCTCTCCTCCTTCTGACAGTGCCATGATGCAAATGTTGATATGCTTGAAGTTGTTCCAGAGGCTCCTTACACTATCCTCATTTTAGAATGTTCTTTTTTCTTCTTGCTGTTCTGATTCATTGTTGTTGTTGTTGTTTGTTTTTTTTGTGAGGTTTTTTTGCTTCCTTATATTCCAAATTGCTGATTTGATTCTCGGCTTTCTCCACTGTATTGTTGATTCCCTGTAAATTGTTTTTTTTTAAAGTATAGTTTATTGATTATGTTATTACATAACATAACATTATGTTATTTCCCAATTTTTCCCCTTTTATCTCCCCTCTTCTCTGCATCCCCCAACCCTGCAGCATTCCCCCCTCTTAGTTCAAGTCCATGAGTTGTAAATATAAGTTCTTTGAATTCTCTGTTTCCTATACCACTTTTGACCTTTCCCCATCTATTTTATGCCTACCAATCATGCTTCTTCTTCCCTGTAGCTTTTCCCCCTATTTCTCCCCTCCCTCTCCCCACTGAAAATCCTACATGTGATGTCCATTTCTCTGATTCTTTTCAGAGAAAAGAACAGGAGTTCTGGTTGTTTACTTAGATTTTCTTTTTGTTGTTTTTTTTTAGGTTCATTTGTTGATAGTTGTGAGTTTGTTGTCATTTTATTGTTCATAATTTTTATCTCTTTTTCTTAGATAAGTCCCTTTAACATTTCATGTAATAAGGGCTTAGTTATGATGAACTCCTTTAACTTGACCTTATCTGAGAAGCACTTTATCTGCCCTTCCATTCTAAATGATAGCTTTGCTGGATAGAGTCATCTTGGATGCAGATCCTTGCCTTTCATGACTTCAAATACTTCTTTCCAGCACCCTCTTGCCTGCAAGGTTTCTTTTAAGAAATCAGCTGATAGTCTTATGGGAACTCCTTTGTAGGAAACTGTCTCCTTTTCTCTTGCTGCTTTTAAGATTCTCTCTTTATGTTTAATCTTTGGTAACTTAATGATGATGTACCTCTGTGTGTTCCTCTTTGGGTCCAACTTCTTTGGGACTCTCTGGACTTCCTGGGCTTCCTGAAGGTCTATTTCCTTCACCAGATTAGGGAAGTTTTCCTTCATTATTTGTTCAAATAAGTTTTCAATTTCTTGCTCTCGTTCTTCTCTTTCTGGCACCCCTGTAATTTGGATATTGGCATTTGCAGGTTGTTCCAGAGGTTCCTAAGCCTTTCCTCATTTTTTTGAATTCTTGTTTCTTCATTCTGTTCCAGTTGGATGTTTATTTCTTACTTATATTCCAAATCATTGACCTGAGTCCTGGTTTCTTTCCTGTGACTGTTGCTTCCCTGAATATTTTGCTTTATTTCACTTTGCATATCTTTCATTTGTTGTTTTATTTTTCAACCAAACTCAGTCAGTTCTGTAAGCATTTTGATTACCAGGGCTTCAAATTCTCCATCAGATAGGTTGGCTATCTTCTCATTGCTTAGCTCTTTCTGGAGTTTTGCTCTTTTCTTTCATTTGGGCCCTATTTCTTTGTCTTGATGCACCTGTTAAGTTGTAAGGGGGTGTTTCCTTAGGTATTCACCAGGGCAGGGCAACCCTCCTTACTGCACTGCAGTGCTGCCTATGGGGGAGGGGCCAGAGAGGGAACAATGCAGCTCACCTGCTCAGCTCTAGCTCCATTTTCCAATGAACTCTCATGTGAGACTGGGAGTTTCTCCCACCACCACAACCCCCGTTGTAGTCCAAAGTCAGCTCTAAGTCTCAGTTTCCTGTTCAGTCAGCCCCACCTACACAGTCTGCTGCCTTGCTGTAGCCAGCCCTGCCCGCACAGTCCACTGTCTTATTGCTGGTTCTCTCTGTCCACCCATCTTACTGGTCTGGTTGTTCTGTTTAACTGTTGTTTTTTTTTTAATTACTTGGTTGTTGGCATTTCATGCAGTTTGGTTTTCTGTCACTTCTGGTTGTTTATTGATTTTAGATTGGTTGTTATCCTCCTTTTGGTTGTGTGAGGAAGTGAAGGGTTTCTACCTATAACTCCGTCTTGGCCAGAACTCGATTTTTCTGGTTTGTTTATTTTTATTTCAATTAGTGTATCCTTTGTTTCTGACTAGGTCTTTTTATGCTGTTGAAGTTCTCAATAAGTTCATTGATCATTCTTATAACCAGTGTTTTGAACTCTGAGTCTGGTAAATTGCTTGTCTCCATTTTGCTTAGTTCTTTTTCTCTAGTTTTTATCTGTTCTTTCATTTGGGCCATGTTTCTTTGTCTCTTCATTTTGGCAGCCTCCCTGTGTTTGTTTCTATTTATTAGGTAGAGCTGCTATGTCTCCCTGGCTTAGTAGAGTAGCCTAATGTACATAGGTGTCCTGTAGGGTCCGATGGCACAATCTCACCTGTTATCCAAGTTGGGTACTCAGTGTGTGCCTATGATGTGGGCTGTGTACACTCTCTTGTTGTAGTTGAGCCTTGATCTCTCCTGGAAAGTTTAAGGTCAGCTAGTGCCTGTGTTCTGTAAAGGGTCACCCAGTATAAGCTGCAAAGTGATCCGAAGATGGCTGCTACTTGTGCTGGGCTTGGCAGTGCCCAGGTAAGGCCAAGCTGTGATCCAAGACTAACTGCTGTCAGTCCTGTGCCTGGGGCAACTTAGGAGAGGTACAGGGCTTACTGGTATCAGATGTTGCTTGTTTGAGACAGTTTAGGAGCCATCTGAAACATGATCCAAGACAAGCATTTGTATGGAAAAGCCACTGGAACAGCTTGAGTGGGCCTGAAAGTTGGGTGGGGCAGGGCCTCAGGGAATCACTAGGGTGGGGTAAATAGTGTGAGCCAGGTTGATGGAGTCTCAGATATGGCACTTACCTGCCAGCTCTTTGGCTCTGTTGGGGGAGGGTTCAGAAAAGAAACTACTGCCTGTGGCAGAAGTTCTGTCTGGAAGAAAGCCTCCCAGCTCTTGATTTGATCCCGGACAAGTTAGTTCCTTCCCATATTCCCAGCAGTTCCCAGCAGTTCAAACTGCTGACCTTTTGCTGGAACTCGGAGGGAGTGAGTCTTAGTAAATCTGTGTGCCCTCTTAAGAGGAACTGACTGGGACTCCAGAAGTTTCTGTCTTCCACAGCCTGAATTCCCACTGGTTTTTTACAGCCAGAAGTTATGCAGATGAATCTTCTTGGCACTGGAACCCTGGGCTGGGGGGCCTGGTGTGAAATATCTCTCCCATTTTTATTAGCCACATGTGGCTGTGGAACCATCCCATTCTGTGTCTCTGCCTCTCCTATGAGTCTCAATGTGGTTTCTTCTTTAGTTCTGTAGTTGTATGACTTCCATTCAGCATGATTTCTGAATGATAGTTGTTCTATAGTTTAGCTGTCATTTTGGTGTGGTTGTGTGAGGAGGTGAGCCACATTTACCTGTGCCACTATCTTGACTGGAATATTTACTGTAGTTTGATTGTTAAGTAAGATCTTTTCTAACTCCTAAAACATGTTTCAGGCTGTTTGAAAAGTGAGGTGATTGCATCAAATGTAAAGGTAGTTTGGGTCTCCTAGAAAGATTTTGCATTGAACATGCTCAGGGCCTTATATATTTCCTGGTTCAAAAGAGGCATGCCTTATTTTGGCAACACAGATGTATCTTTTATTTTTGAGACTCTGAACATTTTAAATATGGTCAAAGCTTCCATGTAGTAAAAAATGAACATTAAAAATACCTCTAGTGAGAATGAAAGGAAAATAATAGAAAAAAAATAAAATGAAATTCTACAGTTGGTAGAAAGGAAAGGGAGTATAAGGGAAATGGAGTCAGTCAGGTTCCCTCACTGGGCCTGATAAGCAGTATTCCCATAACCTTGAAAATGGGCCTGCATGCACAGAATCATGTTTTTATACAATATCTTGGCACCTTGCCAGGTTTGTGTGCATTTAGTACATAAGGCAGTCAGGAATTCCCATGAAGTGATAGGCAGCTTACCTCTGTTGTAACTGCCCCACCCGAGCTAAGGGGCAGCTGTGGGGGGCATGCATTGGGTGTTACTTTCAGCTTGCAAGCTGAGGCAGACTGCAGTTCATGATGCAGTGAAGTTACATGAACTCCAAGGAAGAGAGGAAGCCTTGGAGGCCAGGATCAACACACCCTGAAGGAGGTCTTCTGAATGGTGAGGTCACAGTGCTCTTCCTCCCTGGTCATAGAGGATGATTCAGAGGAGGACAGTGAGGAGAAACTGAGTCCCCTGAGGGCCTGCCCAATAGTTCTATAGAAGATGAAGTCACAGGAGCTCCTGGAACGTGGGGGGGATTTGGCTGGCCCTGCCCAGATGGTTGAACTTGCAACCTTTCATCCCTATACATAGGCTGAACTGGTTGGTCTCACCAATCGGTTTTGACAGTGACCCGGGAAGCCTTTAGCAATGTGACTCTCACGCCTTTGGGATTTAGAGGTGGATACCATCATGTACACTGATAATGAGATGGAAAAGTTAGCTTGCATCCTGATTCACCTCTCTCTACACCAAGGGCTGCAGAATAGCCATTGGCATGGATGGAAGCAAGGATCACATTCTCTGTTGTAGTGGGTCATGGCAGCTATTCCTACAGTCTGGGCAGATGCAGGAGACATGCCAGACACTGAGCAAATGGCAGTCTTTTGTGGACTTAGTGCAAATCCTGTGGGAGTTGGGCATATGCCAGCCTATGTTCAATCCCATTCTCAGGGCCCCAATAATGAATACTTTATGACAGGGATGCAGGACTTAGTGTTGCAACATACCTCTTCTGCCTCTTTTGGATCCCTCATGGTAGTCTTGGCCCTACATATCGGCTATCACATTAATGATGTCACCAAAATAGTGGAGAGTTTGGGTGAGTCTGGAGACTCACCAGCAGCAAAAAGGAGTGTGGATGGTGTCCTCACTGTTCCCTCTCTCTCAGTCAAACAGCATCCCCATGTGGGTGACCAAGACACAGATGTGGTCACAACTTTGGAGCCGGAGTAGATTGGACTAACATTGCTTTTTAATTTTATTTTAATTGTTATTGAAGTACAATTTTCTATCTTCTACTCCCATCCCAGCCCACCCACCTAGCCCTCTCCTCCTCCCTCCCATTTCCACCCACCCCTAGTTTTTGTCCACGCGTCCTTTGTACTTGTTCCTGTAAACCCTCCCCTTTTTCCCCTGAAATTCCCTCCCCTATCCCTTGTGAACACTGTCAGCCTGTTCTCTATTTCAGTGTTTTTGGTTATATTTGCTTGTTTCTTTATTTTGTTGTTTAGGTTCCTGTTAAAGAGAGATCATATGGTATTTGTCTTTCACTGCCTGGCTTATTTCACTTAGCATAATGCTTTCCAGTTCCATCCAAGCTGTCACAAAGGGTAGGAGCTCCTTCTTTCTTTCTTTCTTTCTTTCTTTCTGCTGCATAGAATTGCATTGTGTAAATGTACCATAGTTTTTTGATCCCTTCATTTACTGATGGGCACCTAGGTTGCTTCCAATACTTGGCTATTGTAAATTGTGCTGCTATGAACATTGAGGTGCATAGGTTCTTCTGGATTGGTTTTCCAGGGTTCTTAGATATAATCCTAGCAGTGGAATTGCTGGGTCAAAAGGCATATCCATTTTTAGTTTTCTGAGAAAATTCATACTGTTTTCCATCGTGGTTGTACCAGTCTGCAATCCCACCAACAGTGCACTAGGGTTCCCTTTTCTCCACAACCTCTCCAACACTTGTTGTTTGTTGCTTTGTTTATGATGGCCATTCTGACTGGTGTGAAATGGTATCTCATTGTGGTTTTAATTTGCATCTCTCTGGTAGCTAGTGATATCGAGCATCTTTTCGTGTTTCTGGATCCTCTGTATGTCCTCCTTGGAGAAGCATCTGTTCAAGTCCTTTGTACATTTTTTAATTGGGTTGCTTGTCTTCTTAGAGTGGAGTTGTGCAAGCTCTTTATATATTTTGGGGATTAAACCCTTGTCTGAGGGATCATTGGAAAATATGTTTTCCCATACAGTTGGTTCTCTTTTTATTTTAATACTGCTTCCTTTAGCTGACAGAAGCTTTTTATTTTGATGAGATCCCATTTGTTTATTCTTTCCTTTATGTCCTCTGCTCTGGGGGACATATCAGTAAAAATGTTGCTGCGTGAAATATCTGACATTTTCCTGCCTATGTTCTCTAGGACTTTAATTGTGTCATGGCTTATATTTAAGTATTTTATCCACCTTGAATTAATTTTTCTGTATGGTGTAAGTTGGTGCTCGAGTTTCATTTTTTTTTTTTTTTTTGCACGTAGCTGTGCAGTTCTCCCAACACCATTTGTTGAAGAGGCTACTGTTACCCCATTTTATGTTGCTGACGTCTTTGTCAAATACTAATTGAGCATAGAGAAGGACACTTGGATTTATTTCTGGGCTCTCTGTTCTGTTCCATTGGTCCATGTGCCTGTTTTTATGCCACTACCAGGCTGTTTTGATTACAGTGGCCTTGTAATACAGTTTAGTATCAGGCATTGTGATCCCTCCTACTTTAGTCATCTTTCTCAAAATTGCAGTAGCTATTCAGGATCGTTTATGGTTCCATATAAATTTTTGAAGTGTTTGTTCTATGTCTGTGAAATATGCCATTGGTACTTTAATACGTATTGCATTGACTCCTTAAATTGCTTTGGGTAGTGTGAACATTTTGATGATGTTAATCCTTCCAATCCATGAACCCGGCATGTGTTTCCATTTGTTTGTGTTTTTCTTAATTTTTTCTTCAGTGTTGTGTAGTTTTCTGTATACGGGTCTTTTACCTTTTTGGTTAGATATATTCCTAGGTAGTTTAATTTTATTTTTGCTATATTGAATGGGATTTTTTTTCTTGATTTCTGCTTCTGCTGTTTCATTGTTGGTATACAAAAGTGCCTTTGATTTATGGATATTGACTTTGTATCCTGCTCTCTTGCCAAATTCATTTATTAGGTTGAGCAGTTTTTGGCGGAGTCTATAGGATTTTCTAGGTCCACTATCATGTCATCTTCGAACAATGACAGTTTTGTTTCCTCCCTTCTGATTTGGATGCCTTTTATTTCCTTTTCTTGTCTGATTGCCATGTCTAAAACTTCCAGTATGATATTGAATAGAAGTGGTGAAAGTGGACAACCTTGTCTTGTTCCCAATATTAGTGGGAAAGATTTTAGGTTTTGCCCATTGAGTATGATGTTGGCTGTAGGTCTCTCATATATGGCCTTTGTTATGTTGAGGAATGCTCCCTCTATTCCCACTTTACTGAGTGTTTTTATCATAAACGGGCACTGTACCTTATCAAATGCTTTTTCTGCATCCATTGATATGATCATGTGATTTTTGCCTTTGCTTTTGTTTATGTGATGTATTACATTTACTGATTTGTGAATATTGAGCCCTCCTCACACTCCTAGGATGAATCGCACTTTGTCATGGTGTATGATCTTTTTAAAGTATTGTTGGATGTTCTATGCCAATATTTTGTTGAGGATTTTAGTGTCTATGTTCATCAGCGATATTGGCCTGAAGTTTTCTTTCTTTGTTGTGTCTTTATCTGGTTTTGGGATTAGGTTGATGCTGGCTTCATAAAAAGAGTTTGGGAGTCTTCCATCATTCTGGATGTTTTGGAATAGTCTGGATTTTTTGTGAAGGATAGGGGTTAGCTCTTCCTTAAAGGCTTTGTAGAATTCTCCTGTGAAACCCTCTGGTCCAAGGCTTTTGTGTGTCAAGGGCTTTTTGATTACTGCTTCAATTTCATCTGCTGTTATTGGTGTGTTCAGGCTTTCTGCTTCTTTTTCATTGAGTTTTGGAAGATTATATTTTTCTAGAAATTTGTCCATTTCACCTAGGTTTTCAAATTTCTTGGCATACAGTTCTTCATAGTAATTTCCTACAATCCTTTGTATTTCTGTGGTGACAGTTGTAATCTCTCCCCTTTCATTTCTGACTGTGTTTATCTGCATCCTTTCTGTTTTCTTCTTGATGAGTCTGCTTAAAGGCTTGTCAATTCTGTTTATCTTTTCGAAGAACCAGCTCCTGGATTCATTGATCTTTAGAACTGTGCTTTTAGTCTCTATGTCATTTAATTCTGCTCTGATCTTGGTTATTTCCTTCCTTCTCCTTGCTCTGAGCTGTCTTTGTTGTTGTTCTTTGAGTTCTTGTAGGCGTAGAGTTAGGTTGTTTGTTTGAAATGTTTCTATCTTTTTTTAGGTAGGCCTGCATCACTAGGAACTTCCCTGTCACTGTGTCCCATAAATTTTGGGTTGTTGTGAGTTCATTTTCGCTTGTTTCCAGAAACTTTTTTATTTCTTCCTTAGTTTCATTCTTGACCCATTCATTGTTTAATAGCATGCTATTCAATCTCCATGATTTTGAGTGTTTCCAGTTTTTTCCCTTGAGGTTGGTTTCTAGTTTCAGTTCCCTGTGGTCAGAGAAAATGCTTGGTATGATTTCAATTTTCTTAAATTTGTTGAGGCTTGCTTTGTGTCCTATCATGTGGTCTATCTTTGAAAATGTTCCATGTGCATTTGAAAAGTATGTGTATTTAGCTTCTTTGGGATGAAGGGCCCTATATATATATCAGTTAAGTTCATCTCATATAGGGCATTGTTCAATGCCAAAATGTCTTTGTTGGTATTTTGTTTGGAAGATCTGTCCATTTTCAACAGTGCGGTGTTAAAATCCCCTACTATAATTGTGTTGCTGTCAATATCTTTCTTGAAGTCCTCTAAGATTTTCTTTATGTATTTGGGTGCTCCTATGTTGGGTGCATATATATTTACAATGTTTATATGTCCTTGGTGGATTCTTCCCTTGAGCATTATGTAGTGACCTTCTGGGTCTCTCTTTATGGCCCTTTTTTGGAAGTCTACCAAACCAGTATTGCTACCCTGGCTTTTTTTTCCTGTCCGTTTGCTTGGAATATTTGTTTCCAATGCTTCACTTTCAGCCTGTGTAGGTCTTTTGTTCTGAGGTGTGTCTCTTGTAGGCAGCATATGTGTGGTTCATGCTTTCTTATCCATTCAGCTATTCTATGTCTTTTGATTGGAGCATTGAATCCATTTACATTTAAGGTTATTACTGATAGGCACTTATTCATTGCCATTTTTGTACCTGTGTTCCTCTCTCGCTCTCTTTTCTTTCCTTTCCTTAAAGCAGTCCCTTAGCATCTCTTGCAGAGCTGGTTTGGTGGAGGTGTATTCTTTTAGACTTCTTTTGTCTGGGAAGCTCCTTCTTCGGCCTGCTATCTTGAATGAGAGCCTTTCTGGGTAAAGTAACCTTGGTTGCAGACCTCTGGTTCTTATTACTTGGAACATTTCTTGCCATTCTCTTCTGGCTTGGAGTGTTTCCATGGAGAAGTCAGCTGCTAACCTTATTGGGGCTCCCTTGTATGTTACTTTCTGTTTCTCCCTTGCTGATATTAAGGTTCTCTCTTTGTCTTGGTATTTTGCCATTTTTATTATCATATGTCTTGAGATGTGCCTCTTTGGATTCCTTTTGATTGTGACTCTCTGTGTTTCCTGGATTTGTGTGACTTTTTCTCTCTTTAAATCAGGGAAGTTTCCCATCATTACTATTTCAAATATGTTTTCTATCCCTTGCTCCTTTTCTTCCTCTTCTGGTATCCCTATTATATGGATATTATTGTGTTTCATATTGTCTTGCATTTCTCTTAATCCCTCTTCATTCTTGATGAGCATCTTTTCCTATTGTTGCTACTTCTTGGTGTTTTTTTTTCAAGTTTGTCCTCTAGCTCACTGATCTGATCTTCTGCTTCATCAATCCTGCTTTTCATTCCTTCTACTGTGTACTTCAGTTCTGAAGTTGTATTCTTCATTTCCTCTTGGCCTTCGTTGTTAGTTTTTATTTCCTTTTTCATGTTGATGTAGTTTTCAGTGAGTTCATTGTAGTTTCCCTGTAGTTTCTGGTGGCTCATTGTGAGCTCATTGAGCTTCCTGATAATCATTGCTTTGTACTCAATATCAGATAGCTGTATTGCCTCTACTTCATTTAGCATTATTTCTGATGCTTTCTCCTTTCCTTTCATTTGGGGATTGTTTCTTTGTCTTTCCATTGCTTGTGAGACTCTTCTTGTTAGCCTGAGTTTGTTAAACTGATGTATTCTGGCTCCCTGTGTTTATGGTGTGAACTTCTGTGGTAGAATACCTATGAGATTCAGTGGTGCAGTCTCCTTTATCTCTCAAGCTCAGTGGTCTTGGTGTGTCATTTAAGTTGGCTCTGTGTTTGTCTTTGGGTTTTGGTTTTTGTTGGGTCTTTCTTTGGGTGGTCCTTTCCACCAGCTGGTTAAATGAGGGTCACTCTGTCCACCACCTCTTTTATTTTGTTGTGCTTGTTAGGGCAGTTTGTGTTGAAGTTGGTTCTTCCATTTGTACAAGGTTTTGAGGATTCTTTCTTGCTTTTGTTCAGTTGTTTGTACTGGGTAATGTCTCCACTATTTAGTTGTATTTCCAAATAGGTCCTGGATTGAGGTTTGTATGATTTCCACTCCCTCCTTCACCTTCTTCTGTTGATATCTCTTAGTGGTTCCTTTGTTGTTGGCTTTCCTCTTCCAGTGGGTATCCTGGTGTTCACCGCTTCCACCTACTCTTTTTTTTGTGATCAATTGGAGGGGGAAGGCAAAATGGTTTAAGACAGCAAGAGAGTGTTCTATGATATTTACAGTAGCAGTGAGTAGAGAAGAGATAGGAGATCCTTTGGCTATGTACAGTGTTAACTGTGTTCTTCCACCCAGCTAGCTGATTTTTAGAAAGGATGGAAAGAAAATAAGGCTCTTGTTGGGGAGGGAAGGATTGTGAGTTGGATCTATAAAGCAGTGAGGTTGTGTGAGGTCAGATTCTGAGGTAAGGTGAGAGTAAAGGATAGTAAATAGGTGTAGTGTGAGAGAGAATAGAGTTAACCACTACAGTAATAGAGTTCAGGAAATTGTGAAGTGAGCTAAGATCTGGAAGGGGTGTTGTGAAGTATTTATAATTGTATGGAACAGGTATTATTTACAATAATATTAGAGGAACAGTCATATCACAGAATCTATGTGATCTAGATAACAAGAATAGGGAGTATAGAACACTAGCAATACAGTATCAAAGAGATATCAGGGGAAACCTGTCAAATGATACAATATAACCATCTTAGCAAAGCAGACTATACAGAAAGAAGAGGAATACAAAAATACTATTAAGATAAAAGATGTAAGAATAATGGGAATTAATAATAATACAAATATGCAATAACTTGCAGTTTCTCTGTAATAGCAGAGTGAAATTTGTCTCACTGTTGCAGTTGTTATGATGCCCCTTCTTTGGGTCCAACTCTGGTCTTTTCACAGTTCCAAGGTTTTGTTTTGTTTTTTTGTCTCACCTGTAGGTATTTAAAAAGAAAAAATGCAGACAAAGGAAGGAAGAAGAGATAAAATTGGAAAGGAAGAAGGAATAAAGCAAGAAAGAAGGAAAGAGAGGAAAAAGGAATTGAAAGAGATAAAAATAATAAAAAAGAAAAAGTAAAAAAAATATTAAAATAATAAAAATAGAATAAAATTTAAAGGCCCCTTGGTTTCAAAGTGGCCAAACTGGTTTTTCTGGTCTTGCTGGCTGCAGCGGCTGAGGGGTGATTGGTATGGCTTTTCTTCCTTCCTGATCTCCACTCAGTCAGCTAAGTGCACTCTCCAGGGAGCAATCCTGGCACCTCTCCCCTGTGCCTTGGGTGTGGGATCCAGGCCTTTTCCCTGGGTGACCACTGTGGGCTGGGGTGTGGGCACACACATGCTCTGTCAGGCTTCCTTACCCGTCCCAGTGCTATGGGGGTGCTCAGGGTCTTCTGCACAACCTTCCACGCAACCTTGGGATTGCTGCTGGGCTGGGTTGCAGAGAGGCCCGAGTGATTGCTGTAGGAGAATTCCCCAAACGGTGTCTGTCTTTTCACTTTTTCTTTTTGAGAAATTCCTCCTACTCAAGCCTGCTGCTCCATACAGTAGCCTGGCCTCTTCCACAGCCCAATTCTCCAGCCAGACTGGTGACTATGGGGGTCAGACCTGTCACTGCGGGACTCTCAAATCTGCCAGTGTCCACAGACTCCATGGTGCTCACAGCCCCTGTGTGTTTGCTAGCAACCGGGTTTCTCCCGGTGCTTCTCAGACCTTGTTTGGCCAGGGAGGGAGCAGTTGTCCTGGCTCTCTCCCAAGGACTCTGTGGCAAACCCAGCAGTGGGCACTGGGCCTGGGGCTGCAGCCCCCCTGGGCCCTGAGCTGGTCCCTGGGACCTTATTGACCTGCAGTACTCTCCTTACCATCTGTTTTTTTGGTTCCCTTACAATTTTTGGTCTCTTATTTTCATATATGCTGAGGTACTGTTGGTTGTTTGCTCTTTTATTCTATAGATTGGGTAGGATTTTCTCCTGTGCATAGGGAAAAGTGGAATCTGCTCCCTCTGACTCTGACACCATCTTCTTCCTCCAGATCGGACTAAGATTGATATGAAGCCAAATACCCACTTATTAGAACTTTGGAAACAGTTGCAGGCTGACCGACGTTTCCTGTGGCCCCAAAAGAAGAAGGTGGTAAGGAGGAAGCCCAGGGAAATGATCTGAAAGGCCCATCCAGTCCGGCTGGAAGACCACTTGGTTGAGTCAACCTCCTGAGAAGAGGGAAGAGATATCCTTTGGACATGTGAATAGGGGGAGGGCCGAGGAACCCATCTGCAAGGGACGGGTGGGGACTGGAGGCTGCACGTAGAGTTGGCTATCCATTGGTTCCCTATGGATGTCCAGTGGGTCCTGTCTCTAGTGAACACAGGGGTGAGTGTACCCTGCTGTATGGAAACCCTGAGAAGTTTCCAGGACCTGAGGCCTCTAGTGATGGTTATGGGGAACACAGTGTAAAGGTGAAGGCTGTGCAGCTTTCTCTGGGTATTAGGCATCCCCCCATGTCAATATCCTGTTTATGTATTCCCTACTCCTGAGTATACCCTGGATGTTGATGTGCTCCAGGGACTGTAGCTACACACCATTGCAGGAGAGTTTTGCCTGTGGGTGCGAGTGGTAAAGGCCATTCTGCAGGGACATGCTGAGCATCCCCCCATTCAGTTGCCACTCCCCACAATGGTTAATGTCAGTGAAACAATGTCAGTTGCCCAGGGGAAATGAAGAAATTATGGCAACTATAGGAGAGTTGGAAAAGGTGGGGATAATTAGGGCCAATCACAGTCCCTTTAACTCCCCTGTGTGGCCAGTGAGGAAGCCAGATGGCTCGTGGAGAATTATGGTAGATTACTGGGAGCTCAATAAGGTCATTCCTCCAGTACATGCAGTGGTCCTTCTGTGGTGAACTTGATGGACCGATTAACTAATGAGCTGGGAACTTGCCACTTTGTAGCTAATCTAGCAAATGCCTTTTCCTCCATTGCTATTGCTCTGGAAAGTCAAGATCAGTTTGCCTTCACATGGGAGGGCTGACAATGGACCTTTACAGTACTCCCTCAAAGGTACTTGCACAGTCCGACCATCTGTCATGGGCTTCTGGTGGAGGACCTGGCTAAGTGGCCATGGTCTGCAGAAGTGCCCTTCTTCCATTACACAGATGACATCTTGCTAACCAGTGATGCTCTTACAGAGTTCGAAAAAACAGTGCCACAAGTGCTGTCACACCTGAAGTCATGTGGCTGGGCAGTTAATGAAGCCAAGCTGCAAGGGTCTAGATTGTCTGTCAAATTCTTGGAGGTTGTCTGGTCAGGTGAGACAAAGGTAATCCCTGATGCGATGATAGATAAAATTCAGGTGTATCCTAACCCTACTACTGTGAAGAAGCTCCAGATATTTTGGGGCCTGCTCGGGTACTGGGGAGTAAGGTTCATTCCCCACCTCACTCAGGTTCACTCCTTGTATGCCTTGGTAAAAAAGAGAGTGAGCGGGACTGGACCCTGACATTGGAACAAGCATTCCAAGGAATGAAGCACATCATTAAACATGCTCAGGCCTTCCAGACTCTGGATCCTGCTAGACCCTATGAACTACATGTGTCACAGACACAAGGAGGCTTTGGGTTGCATCTGTGGCAGCAATTGGCATGGCTACATCAATCCCTGGGTTTCTGGTCCCAACTATGGAAGAAAGCAGAGATGTGGTACTCTCTGGTGGAAAAGCAACTGGCTACAGTGTATGCTGCCCTGTTGGCCATGGAGGCTATAACAGGAACTACCCCCATGACAGTAAGGATGACTTACCCCATTGCAGGGTGGATCTGGGACTGGATGGCCAACCCTCCCAGTGGGATGCCTCACACATCCCTGTTGGCTAAGTGTGAGAGCTTACTGGCAACAAAGGAGTATTCAGTTGACTAGCTCCCTACAGGCTGTTGCAGGAAGTGTTGGGCCTTGTTACCTATATTGATAAAAATCTTCTGCTCCTGTCCCTATAGAGGAAATGGAAGCTAGACCCCTCTGTGAAGGGCAGGCACCTGTTCCCTCAGATGTGTGGTACACTGACGGGTCCAGCAGGGGTTAGCCTGCCATGGGGACTGCTATGGCAATTCAACTAGAAACAGACAGGATCTGGTTTGACACTGGAGGCAGTCAGAGTAGCCAGTGGGCAGAACTGTGAGCTCTATGGTTCATGGCTGCCAATGAAACTCCACCCCTGACTATTTGCATAGATAGTTGGGCGGAGTACCAGGGGCTAACATTAGGGATCTCTACATGGCATGCAAATAAATGGATGGTTATGCACAGGTCATTATGGGGGCATGTCCTATGGCAAGACTTATGGGAATTAAGCCACCAGAAACAAATCAACTGCATATCATGTGACCGATCATGTACCTCGTTTCCCCTGGGAATGATGAGGCTGACACTCTAGCCAAGGTGTGATGGCTGGAAGTGGTGCCTGCCCACCAATCAGGAACAGGAGTTGCCCAGTGGCTACCCCATTGCCTCTTACATACTGGATAGAAGATCATGTAGTTCACTATAAAAACTTGGGGGTTACCTGTCACCTTTGCAGAGGCACAGGAAGCTCATGAGACCTGTGTTGTCTGCTCATAAGAGCATCCCCAGAGGTCTTTGGGATGGGTACCACTGACCTGGTGGCAAGTTGATGTGATCGGACCATTGCCTAGTTCAAAGGGATATAAGTATGCCATTACAGGTGTGGACACAGCTACTGGACTTTTAATTGCTTACCCTGCACAACACCCGGATCAGAAAGCGGTAATCACTGCACTGGAGCAGTTATGTGCTGCTTATGAGTGACCCTTGATCCTAGAAAGTGATCAGAGGACACATTTTATTGGGGCCTTGGTGAAACAATGGGGCCAAGACCTCCAGATTGACTGGAAGTTCCATGTGGCCTATCACCCCCAAGCTGCTGGAATGATTGAATGGTACAATGGTCTCTTAAACAGGGACCTGTGAGCTGCAGCTGCCATCCTTATGCTGAGAGGTTGGATGAAATGCTTACAGACAGTCCTCTGACCTTTAAATGAGAGGAGTTGGAGGGGGTGCCCAGCTCTGGTGTAAGCCTTACTCTACCAGACTGCAGCTCCAATTCAGTTACAGGTACAGACTAAGGATGCTTTGCTGAAGCCAGGCATGGGAAAACAAGAAAATATTCTTTCGCCTGCACCCAAGAGCCTGGAGCGAAGGCAGACAGCCACTTGGATGTAGCCTTGGGAAATAAAAGCTCCCACATGAATTGGGTGGCTCTTGTTGCCCCTTGGGGTCAAAGGGTGGAGAGAAACTTACAAATGATGCCCTGGGTGATTGGGACATGGCCCCCAATCTTAAAGGTTACATACCCAGGGCCAGCAGACCATGATGTTGCTTTGTGGCACCTTTGTGATATCCTTATGGCCCATTATGAGTTCTCCACTGTTGCAAGTAGATGCTGAACCCCCAGTTGAGGTGTGAAAGGTCTGGTATTCACGCCCAGGAAGGCCCTCTCTGCCAGCCACTGTCTTATCAGCTGACCAGAAACTTGCCTGTATATTGCCTGAGGGTCATGATTTGCCATTGTTTGTCCCTATAACTGTTTTGTGTTTTGACCCCTAGGGTACAGAGTAACAACTTAGTGGACTGGGTACATGCCTAGGCCTCAGTGGCTGACCAATCAGTGTGCTCGGTCTGCACCAAAATCCCCCTGAACATGTCAGTTGGCCTCCTATGGCACATATCTCCTGCTTCTGCCTCAAATTGGACTTGATTACTGTACCAGTGGAACAGTGTACATCCCTTGTAGAATGTGATCTGGACTGACATCTATGCTGGGGCGAGGCAGTGGTATGACTTGCCCCACCTATTAAGTGGCTGCTCTGTATGGAATGATTCATGGTGGCTCACAGCTGAGGCTGTGGAACTGGCTGGACCAGCTGCACTTTGCACTGAGAACCTCCAAGGACAAGTACAGGTAGGCTGAACTCTGACAGGTCTATGTAAGACTCAGACTCTAGGGCATTTCTGGGAGGTGATGCATGGGCTGCAGTTCCAACTGGGGCCCTCTGGATGTGTGGCTTACATGGGTGGCTGTAACTTCCCAGAAATTGGACTGGTCATTGTACTTGGGGATGGCCTTATTTGCCTGCTCCAGTTCAGAAAACTCTGGCAATCTAGCCAACCAATTGGGAGTCATTTAAGGTGTGACACCAGGTAATGTGTACTCCCTGGTGGTATTACCCATTAGCTACTTTTTCTTCTCAAGCTGCTTCTATAGTCACTGAGACTAAAATAACTGCTTTGGCTTTGCACACTACTCATGTGTTGAATGCAATACATGATTCATTAAGCCTCTTAAATGAGGAAGTGTATCAATTAAGAAAAGTAGCCTTACAGAATTGTATGGCCTTAGATATGCTTACTGCATCCCAGGATGGGGTGTGTGCCTTAGTAGAGGCTGAATGTTGTGTGTACATTCCAGATGTCCATCACAATGTTAGCCAAGCTCTATAGGCATAGTTTCTGAGAACCATGTTATTGAATGCCTGACAGGTGATCTCCTGTAAGAATGGTGGGCATCTCCACCCAGTGAATAGAGGTTGGTCCTTGCTGTCCTGGGCAGCAGCACTTGCGTTTTGCTTGTTTGTTGTTATAGTTTATACTGCTGTTGTCAGACTTCCATATAGCTTAATTTTCCAACAGTTCTCGGTGATATTTGTTTTGTAGTTTATTTCTGATTTTTGCTGTGGCTGTACAAGGAGGTGAACCATGTTTACCTATGCCTCCATCTTGACCAGAAGTCATAACTGAGTCATGATGAGCACTTTGATCACAGTCTGGCACATTACCCTGCTAAGCCATGCTCAGATTCCTGAGCCACAGAAACCGTATATTATTTTAAGCTGCTAAGTTTGTGATAATTTGTTACTCAGCAATAGATAACTAATACAGAATGGAATGTATAGCAGGAGGAGCCCTTACTGACCAGTGAGAAAAGAGTAGTCACTTCTGGGAAAAGGGTAGCTTTTTAGGAAGGAAATAGAGGTTAGGAGGTTAGGGTAGGGTGGATCTGTGTTTTTGAGGTAACAAATGCCTGATAACTTACCTAAGCCATGCAGGTCATTACCTAAGCCAATCCTCATGGCCACAGAATGTGACACTTTGATTGATCAAGCCTGGATTACATGACCAAGCTAAACATGGAATCTTGGGGGCAAGTAGCAGCAGACTCTGTTGATGCCCTTTCCCTCATCCCACCTCTAGTTTACTGGTAGTTGCAGAAGAGAGTTTTCAGCAAGCTAACAGCTTTTCAACCTCAAGTTCCCCAGCCTCTCCCTGAGGGCTTGCTCAGCCTTCCTGTAGAGTTAATTGAGGAATGTTAGATATGCCACACTACCTGGGGCAACTCTCAACTGATGAAGTATGGAAGACAATGGCTAATACTTCAGCTTCTCCCACCCTTGATGATGCAAGTGTGAAGTATATTCCATACAATTCCTCTGAAGGTCCCAGTGAGATTGAGCAAACTGCTCATTAGCATCCTTCATTAGCTTTTCACTTTTCTTATCTCACTTTCCCTATCTCAAACTTGTGCTTCTGGGATCATTTTCCAAATTAACCACCTTCACCCAAGTCCTTGTTTCAAGTCTGCATTTGGAGAAGCCCAAAGTAAGACAAGGATCAGATCCACTTGTGTCACCTAAACTGATGGGAACTGGTGTTTTTGAGTAAAAACAGAGGATATGGTTTCAGATAAAACCTAAATGCCAGATTTCACTGCAGTAGAAATTTTGCCCATGTCATTATTCTTATTCCACAGGGAACATTAGGAATGTATTTTAAAAAATTTTTTAATACGGTTTACATTCAACATTATTTTCTCTTAGCTTCAGATGTACAGCATAGTGGTTAGACAATCATGTACTTTGCAAAATGATCTCCCCCAATTATTCCTGTTACCATATATAGTTGTTACAATGTTATGGACTATATTACTAATGCTGTACCACATCCCCACGACTGTTTTGTAACTACCAGTTTGTACTTCTTAATCCCTCCACCATTTCACCCAGCCACCCAAACTCACCCCTTCAGCATCCATCCATCTGTCCTTTGTATCTATGAGTCTGTTTCAATTTTGCTTGTTTATTTTGCTCTTCATGAAATCATGTGTTTTTTGTCATTCTCTGACTTATTTCATTTAGCATAAAACCCTCTAAGTCTGTCAATGCTGTCACAAATGATAAGATTTCTTTTTTATGACCAATATTCCATTGTATATATATACCACATACTCTTTATCCACTCATCTATTGATGGACACTTTGTTGCTTCCATATCTTGGCTGTTGCAAATAACACCATAATGAACATAGAAATGTATACTCTTTCAAATTAGTGTTTTGGGTTTCTTCAGATTTATACCTAGAAGTAGAATCACTGGGTCATAAGGCAGTTCCATTTTCAATTTTTTTAGGAACCTCCATACCATTTTCCATAGCGACTGCACCAATCTGCATTCTCACCAACAGTGCATGAGGGTTTCCTTTTTTTTCCATATCCTCACTAACAATTGTTGGTTGTTGATTTATTGATGATAGCTATTCTGACAGGTGTGAGGTGATATCTCATTGTGGTTTTAATTTCCATTTCTCTGACTAGTGACACTGAGTATCTTTTCATGTCTCTTGGGCATCTGTATGTCCTCTTTGAAAAAATGTTTATTAGGTATTCTTCCCATTTTAAATTGGATTCTTTGGGGGTGTTGGTTTTGAGTTATATGAGTTCTTTATGAATTTTGGATATCCCTTTGTTGGATACATCATTGGTAAATATATTTTCCTGTTCAGTAGGTTGTCTTCAGTTTTATTGATAGTTTCCTTTGCTGTGCAAAAACTTTTGGGTTTGATGTAGTCCCATTTGTTTACATTTTCTTTGGTTTTCCTTGTTCAAGGTAATATATTAGAAAAAATATAGTTAAGAGAAATATCAGAGATTTGACTTGCCTATATTTTCTTCTAGGAGTTTTATGGCCTTGAGTCTTAACACTTAAGTCTTTAATCCATTTGAGTTTATTCTTGTATATGGTATAAAAGGGTGGTCTAGTTTCCTTCTTTACATGCATCTGTGCAATTTTCCAAACACCATTTATTGAATAGACTGTCTTTACCCCATTGTATTTTCTTGCCTCCTTTATCAAATATTAATTGATCATGTAGGTGTGAGTACTCTGTACTTCTAACCTTAGTCAGTTCCCTTACTGTAGAAGGCCAGTTAAAATAGAGATGCCAAGTTAGAGTGTAAAATGGATTGGAAAAAGCTCATTCCTTTACCTAATAAAAAAGTCAAAATACAGGTTTAGTAGGTAGTGGCTCAATGGTGCCATCTGTTTATGCCTAAAGGTAAATGTCACAAACAGGTAGCTACCTGTAGTTGGATATTCCAGCTTCAAGAAATACCATATGGAGAGGAATCAAGAAAGCCAGCAGAAAGTTGAGGGAATAGTCTCACACTTATAACCCCAGACAAGCCATGACAGTCTCTAGCCATTCAGTCATCTCTAGCAAAGAGTGCAATTATTGTGGAGCAAAATGAGGCAGACCCCCTGCGCTCTGTCTGAATTCCTCATCCTAAAATTTGTGAAACTAATTGTTTTGTGACACTAAGGTTTAGAGTAATTGGTTATACAGCAATAGATAACTATACAGGTCCAGTGAGGTAAAAAGTATCAAATTTAGCTTGACACTTGGCATAAATGGTGCTTATTAACATTAGTTTCTTTCCTTTTTTCCCAAAGGTCTTTCATCATGTGGTGTACATGCTCAGCATTACTTCTGTGATGTTGATACTGATGTTAAAACAATAGAGCTGATAGCTGAAAACTCCCCTCAAGACTCCAGATATCTAAAACACCTAAAATAGGTATATTTGTGGGTGAAAGAAGGTCTATTTTAAGATTGACCAACACTCAGTTATTCTAAGTGGGGATTGTAAATTGTCCTCTACTTTCTGTGTATATACGGTGATTAAAAAGTATGTCTGCAAGTTTTTTTTATTATAACCCATTCAGAGATCTATGTCCCCTTCTCCTGAAATGGGTAGCATTTTGTGACTGGTTTGACCAAAAGAGTATGACAGAATTAATGTTATGTGACTATCAAAGCTAGGTCATAAAAGACAATTCAACTTCTGTATTATGAGTTAGGATATTTGCTCCTGAAGATTTCAACAATCATTAAGTAGTTTGATCACTGCAAAGAAGCCCAAACTAGCTCATGTTAAGAGACTGCATGGAGAAACCAAGAGACTCCATGAAGAATGAGAAATACCTGAATAGTCTCAAGCTTCAGCACTCTGGTATTTCAGGTTCAATCATTGTTTGACTGCTAACATCTGAGAGATCCAGAGCCAGAACCACTCAAACTTGCTCTTTCATAAATTTTCATGTACAGAAACTATAAGAGATAACAAAATAATTGTTCTTACAAGCTACCAACTTTTGTGGTGATGTGGGGTAGCAACTAATTAAAGCTATATTCATTAAAATATATTTGTAAAATGCTAGACTATGGGCCATAGTCACCAGAGGGTGCCCAGTTTTTCTCTTTTTGTGTGATTTTATTAAATTGGGTACTTTTTAACTATTCAACTGTCTGTGGACTTAAATGCCAAATGCCTCTTTTTGTTAAGCTAACTAAAATAGCAAAAACAGTTTCTATCTACAAAATATAAAATTAAAATGCATTTTTTTTCAGTTTTCAAATACGACAATCATTATTATGTCTTCTACTTGGCACATTCTTCCACTGTGTATCAAAACTTTGTCCCAAGTTTGTGGAAACAAGAAAACAACAATTATGAAGTTGGTGCCAGTCACATTTGTTTTCTTTTCTTCTTTTTTTTTTATAGCATCCAGGTGAATATGAATAAAAATGCTATTTTACCCTTCTCTATGCCATCTATTATCAGGCTACTCTGTATGACTTGTGAGAAGTGAATATTTTGGAGTAGGATAAATTTTAATGAAGAGTGAAAAGCACTTAAGGTCCTGTGTAATATAGGTCTCTTCTCATACTATTACACTGAAATCTGCAGTCTCTCCATTACAGTAATCACTGTTTGTGTTACAGGGTGCAGCCAAGAGGGGAGGCCCCAAATAGGCATTTGAAATGGGGTCCAGAACTCAAGGTGTCCAGGAGATTTTAAGATGTCTCCATCCCCCCCCCTCCACCCAGGGTGTGGGTTGGGGGAAGGGACAAATGGAGCAGGGCCATTGAGAGCTGTTTAGCATAGCAACAGCCTTGCAGCTAAGCTCTGGCGTGGTCATTTGGCATATCTATAACCTTTGACTGGTTGCATAGATGAGTTAAGTAGCTGTGATCAGCTCTAAGCCAGGGGAATGGAAGTAACTTCCCCACCCAGATGTAACTGGGGGGGTAGGTCCCCTGAGTTACAGTGCCTGCGTGGGAGCTCAGAGAGGATTGGCTCCAGGACATGGGGCCACACCTGCCCAGACTCAGGATGGCAGCCCAGTAAAGCTGGAAGGATACGAGTTCTGGCATGTGAAGCCGAGTGTGGGAGGAGTCGGAAGTGGGGCTGCAGAGGAAGATTGGCCGCGGGGATTTAAAACCCAGATTTGGTGGCCATTGAGAAGGAGAACCATGCCGCAGCCCTGGAGAAGAGAGCCATGCACAGCCATTGAGAAGGAGAAGCACGCGGACTTGACGGAGTGTAGACTCCTGCAGCCCTGAGAAGAGAACCACACGGCAGCCCTGGAGGAGAGAACCACGTGGCCTGGCAGAGTGGGGACCCCCACAGCTTTCGAAGGGGGAACAACCACCTGGTTTTAGCAGAGATCCCGGTGACTCAGCTGAGGGTGCCAGGAACCCAGGGAGGTCTCCCAGTCGAGATTGAGTACTAACTGGGAAGAACCAGGGGACTACCTGAACCATGGACTTCTATTTCCTTTCCTGAGATACGGTACTCTGGACTGGGCAAAGGGGGAAGGAAGGAAGGACCGTGTCTGTTTGTGGGTGTTTTAAGGGACTTTGGGATTTTGGTAAAGACATTAGGTCACTACTTTAAGTTTGTATAGCATTAAATAAACATTTCCTTTCCTTTTCACGAATCTCTGGCATTGAGAGACGTCTTTCCTAGGGTGGCGGACATAACGGACCTGGGGCCTTCTTTCAATAATAGTATATTGTCCCAGGCTCCCTTTGTTGTGTTCTGTAACATTTGGTTAATTTGGTATAAGCCACAAATGTACACCCTTTCAAAATCCTAGATTTCCAATTGCCCCTGGGACTTACTCCCAAATGTTTCTGTCAGCTCTCCACATGATTGAAAGTTAAAAGAATGGTTGGCTTCTTCACATATTTTCACAGAAAATCATCTCACATGTAAGATTACCAAAAGTTCTACATTTTCCCTATAGATCTTAAACCCATAGAGAGTTTTAAAATCATGGAGTACAGGAGCTTCTTTCATTCTACTGGCTCTCACCTTCTTTCTCCTATGTCTCTTTATCGTCTTTCCTTTTCACATTCCAGTTTCTTACAATTCTCATCCAACAACTTGTTGGGAACTGCCCTGACTGGTATCAGAAGCTGAAACCCCTGCCTAGGCTAAGGCTAAGGGAACACCCTTGGAACCGTAAGCCAGCAAGGAGACAAAAGCTTGTCTCCCTGGCAGGAATGCTGCTTCTGCTGTTTTATTCATAACTGAACCCCCAAAAAGCTTGGTCGGTTAGCCAAAGACGGGTAAGATTCCCCACGCGGAGAATGACCTAAGCCAGGCACGATCACTTTGGGAGGCCCCCCAAAAGGACTTTGGGGGCTGTAGCAGAAGGGGGTGATGGACCCTCGCTCCTCAGCTTTGACATAGCCTGAGTTCTCATCTGGGAGAAAATCTCCTTATTGCCTTAGTTCCCGTGCTAAGCCTGAAACAATGACAGGGTGGTGCAGCTCTGTGCTGAAAGGGCAGATTCCCCGGGTGATCAGGCCTAAGAAAGAACGTATAAATTACTGTGAAACCTTCTTTGTTTAAAATGCTCTCAGTTAAATGAAAGGGGTCCAAGGAGGAAGTTTGTTCCTCAAAGTCTTACAGCTCTTTGACCCCGACTCAATAGACCAGCAGAGTTCCTTGTTTTCTATAGTTCCTTACTTCCCCCTGATAAGTACTGTACTTTACCTGAATTATTATGCAAAATGAGCCCAATAAAAGCATGTATGGACGTTAAATCAGGGCCCTCCCCACTAGGGGGCGTGGCCATTCTGTCCCTACTTCCCCACAGGACCTGGTTGTCTCTGTGTATGTTTGTTTCTTGCGTGTTTTTCCGGCGAGCCATCCACAGCGTTCCGTGGTCACTGCTGGACGGTGACCCACGTGCAACAACAACTCTTTTGGATTTTAATTTTTAAAAAAGTATATCTAAAAAAACTAAGCTAAAGTGTTATTTAGAGAGAAATATATATAGCCTTAAATGCTTAAGCTAAAAAAAGAAAAGAAAAAATGAAGGAGATAAGCATCCAAATTAAGAGAGGATTTGCAAGCCAATAATGCATTTTTAGAGATTTATACATCTATAAACTTAGGGCAAGATTTATCAAGATAAAAAAGTAAAGACACAAAAAATGTTAATAACAACAAAGGATACAGCTATTTAAAATATAATATATTGTTATAAAGAACTTTGTCCATACATTTGAAAATGTAGATAGTCTGGCTGGTGTGGGTCAGTTGTTTGGGCTTAGCCCACAAACTGAAAGGTTACCAGTTTGATTCACAGTCAGGGCACATGCCTGGGTTGTAGGTTTGATTCCTAGCTGGGCTCATACAGAAAGCAGCCAATTAATGTATCTCTCATGTCAATGTTTCTCTACCTCTTTTTCTCTCTCCATTCCCCTCTCTCTAAAATAAAAAGTAAAAATAAAATATAAATTTAGGTAAATATTCAAATTCCTAAGAAAATATAATTACTAAATTTGACTCAAGAAGAAATACGATCCTTAAATGAGTAGTTTAAAAACTCCTCCCACAAAGAGAACACAAGCTCAACACAGCTTTACTGGTTATTTATATAATCATACAAAGATCAAATACACTTATATAACCAATTCCTAAAGGGAATTCCCCAACTTATTTTTATTTGACCAATATAAGCTTGATATCAAAATCTGACTCTGACAGTATGAGAAAGGAGAATTAGAGAGCTATCTCACGAATTAATATAAATGTGAAATCCTAAATAAAACATTATCAAATAGACCAGTGTAATGTGTAATAAAGATAATACACCATGACCAAATTCAGTTTCTCCCAGCAATGAAATGTTGGATTAAATAAAAATGTAATAAAATCTTCACTTTAACAGATAAAATTAAAAAGCTTTATATATAACCCTTCTCCTATCTGTGGAAGATACATTCTATGACCCCCCACCCAGTGAATGCCTAAAACCACCAAGAGTACCAAACCCTATACACATTAGATTTTTCCTATACAGACATATCTATGATTAGCTTTGATATATTTTTTCTTAAAAATATCCAATTTACTGAAATATAGCTTTCAGCATTAAAACACATGTTTTAAATATATCAACCCATGCATTCACCATAATCAAGACAAAAGAGTTGTGGATATAATTGGCAAGTGCTATAATTGGCAAGTGAAATTGTAACATTTTATTTATTTTTTAAAGTATACTTGATTGATTAGGCTACTACAGTTGTCCCAATTTTTCCCCTTTGCCCCCTTCACCCAGTAACCCCCTTCCTTCTAGCAATCCTCCCTTAGTTCCCATCCACGGGTCGTGCATATAAATTCCTTGGCTTCTCCATTTCCTATACGATTCTTAACCTCCCTCTGTCAATGTTGTACCTACCTTTTATTCTTCTTATTCCCTGTACCTTTTCCTCCATTAACCCCTTTTCCCCTTCTTGCTGATAACCCATCCTGTGATCTTTATTTCTGTGATTCTGATCCAATTCTAGTTGTTTGCTTATTTTTTTTTTTGGTTCAGTTGTTGACAGTTGTGAGTTTGTTGTTATTTTATTGTTCATATTTTTTATCTTATTTTTTTAGATAAGTCCCTTTAACATTTCATATAATAAGGGCTTGGTGATGATGAACTCCTTTAACTTGACCTTATCTGGGAAGCAGTTTATCTGCCCTTCCATTCTAAATGATAGCTTTTCTGGATAGAGTAACCTAGGTTGTAGATCCTTGCTTTTCATCACTTTGAATACTTGTTGCCAGTCACTTCTTGCCTTCAAAGTTTCTTTTGAGAAAACAACTGATAGTCTTATCGGAACTCCTTTGTAGTTAACTATCTGCATTTGTCACGCTGCTTTTAAGATTCTCTATGTATCTTTAACCTTTGGAATTTTTTCCTTCTTTTTAAAAGTATTTTATTGTTGTTCGATTACAGTTGTCTGCATTCCCCCCACCGCTACCCCCACCCCAGCCAAAACCCCCTCCCTCCCTTGCTTCCACACTCCCACTTGGTTTTGTCCATGTGTATTTTACAGTAGTTACTGAAAACCTTTCCCCCCATTATCCCTTCCCATCTCCCCTCTGGTTACTGTCAGATTGTTCTTACTTTCAGTGTCTCTGGTTATATTTTGCTTGCTTTTTTCTTTTGTTGATTATGTTCCAGTTAGACATGAGATCATATGGTATTAGTCCCTCGCTGTCTGGATTACTTCACTTAGCATAATGCTCTCCAGTTCCATACATGCTGTCCCAAAGGATAGAAGCTCCTTCTTTCTTTCCATTGTGTAGTATTTCATGGTGTAAATGTACCATAGTTTTTTGAACCACTCATTTAATGATGGGCATCCAGGTTGCTTCCAGCACTTGGCTGTTGTAAATTGTGCTGCTATGAACATTGGGGAGCATAGGTTCTTTGGGATTGGTGTTTCAGGGTTCTTAGGATATAATACCAGCAGCTGAATTGCTGGGTCAAAAGGCAGATCCAGTTTTAGTTTTCTGAGGAAATTCATAGTGTTTTCCACAATGGCTACACCAGTCTGCATTCCCACCAACAGTGCACTAGGGTTCCCTTTTCTCCACAGCCTCTTCAACACTTGCTTGTTGATTTGTCTATGATGGCCATTCTGAATGGTGTGAAGTGGTATCTCATTGTGGTTTTGATTTGCATCTCTCTGATGGCTAGTGATGCTTAGCATCTTTTCATATGTCTCTGGACCCTCTGTATGTCCTCTTTGGAGAAGTGTGTGTTCAAGTCTTTTGCCCATTTTTTAAATTGGGTTTTTGTCTTCCTGGAGTGGAGTCGTATGAGTTCTTTATATATTCTGGAGATCAAACCCTTGTTTGAGGTGTCATTGGCAAATATGTTTTCCCATACCATTGGTTCCCTTTTCACTTTAATGCTGTTTTCTTTAGCCATGCAGAAGCTTTTTAATTTGATGAGGTCCCATTCATTTATTCTTTCCTTTATGTCTCTTGCTTTAAGGGACATGTCCATGAAGATGTTGCTGCATGGAATATCTGAGATTTTCCTGCCTATGTTTTTCTCTAGGACTTTTATGGTGTTCACAACTTCTATTTAAATATTTTATCCACCTTGAATTAACTTTTGTGTATGGTGTAAACTGGCGATTGAATTTCATTTTTTTTTGCATGTAGCTGTCCAGATCTCCCAACACCATTTGTTGAAGAAGCTATTTTTACTCCTTTTGATGCTGCTTCCCCTTTGTCAAATATTAATTGACCATAGAGACTTGGATTTATTTCTGGGTTCTCTGTTCTGTTCCATTGGTCTATGTGTCTGTTCTTATGCCAGTACCAGGCTTTGTAATACAGTGGCCTTGTAATACAGCTTGATATCAGGTATTGTGATCCCTCCTACTCTGTTCATCTTTCTCAAAATTGCTGCAGCTATTTGGGGTCATTTATAGTTTCATAGAAATTTTTGAAACATTTTCTCTATATCTGTGAAATATTTCATTAGTACTTTAATAGGGATTGCATTGAATCTATAAATCACTGTGCATAGTATGGACATTTTGATGATGTTAATTCTTCCAACCCATGAACACGGTATATGTTTCCATTTGTTTGTGTCTTCCTTAATTTCTTTCTTCAGTGTTGTGTAATTTTCTGAGTACAAGCCTTTTACCTCCTTGGTTTACTCCTAGTATTTTATTTTTCTTGTTGCTATATCAAATGGTAATTTTTTTTCATGATTTCTGTTTCTGATATTTCATTGTTGGTGTACAAAAATGCCTTTGATTTCTGAATATTGACTTTGCGTCCTGCTATTTTGCAAAGTTCACTTATTAGGTGAAGAAGTTCTTTGGTGGAGTCTATATGATTTTCTATGTACACTATCATGTCATTTGTAAGCAATGACAGTTTTGCTTACTCCTTTCCGATTTGGATGCATTTTATTTCTTTTTCTTGTTGGATTGCTGTGGCTAGGAATTCCAATACTATGTTGAATAAGAGTGGTGAAAGCAGGCATCCCTCTCTTGTCCCTGATCTTAGTGGGAACGCCCTAAGATTTTGCCTATTGAGTATGGTATTGGTTGTAGTTCTCTCATATAGGGCCTTTGTTATGTCGAGGAATGCTCCCTCTATTCTGACTTTGCTAAGTGTTTTTATCATAAATGGGTGCTGTACCTTATCAAATGCTTTTTCCACATCTATTGTTCTGATCATGTGATTTTTGTCTTTTAGTTTTTCGTTTTGTTTGTGTGATATATTACATTTATTGATTTGCTAATATTGTACCATCCTTGCCTCCCTGGGATGAATCCCACTTGGTTATAGTGTATGATGTTTTGAGTGTATTGCTGGATGTAGTTTGCCAATATTATTTTGAGCATTTTAGCATCTATGTTCATCAGTGATATTGGCCTGTACTTTTTTTCTTTGTTATGTCTTTATCTGGTTTTGGGATTAGGGTGATGCTGGCTTCATAGAAAGAGTTTGGGAGTCTTCCATTTTCTTGATTTTTTGGAATAGTCTGTGAAGGATAGGGGTTAGCTCTTCCTTAAATGCTTTGTAGAATTCTCCTGTGAAACTGTCCAGTACAGGAGTTTTGTGTTCAGAGAGCTTTTTGACTAGTGCTTCAATTTAGGCAGTTGTTATTGGTCTGTTCAGGCTTTCTGCTTCTTCTTCATTCAGTTTTGGAAGATTATATTTTTCTAGAAATTTGTGCATTTCACCTAGGTTTTCACATTTCTTGGCAATATAATTCTTCATAGTAATTCTTACAATTTTTTGTATTTCTGTGGTATCAGTTGTAATCTCTCCTCTTTCATTTCTGACTGTGTTTTATTTGAGCCCTCTTATTTTCTTGATGAGTCTGTTTAAAGGCTTGTCAATTTTGTTTATCTTTTCAAAGAACCAGCTCCTGGATTCATTGATCCTTAAAATTGTGTTTTTAGTCTCTATGTCATTTAATTCTGCTCTGATCTTGGTTTTTTTCCTTCCTTCTACTTGTTCTAGGCTGTTTTTTTTTGTTGTTGTTTCTTGTGTTCCTGTAGGTGTAGGGTTAGGTTTTTTATTTAAAATGTTTCTATCTGTTTTAGGTAGGTCTGCATTGCTATGAACTTCTCCCTCAGGACTTCCTTCACTGTGTCCCATCAGTTTTGAATTGTTATGAGTTCATTTTCTTTTGTTTCCAGAAACTTTTTGATTTTAATCTCATTCTTGACGCATTCATTGTTTAATACCATGTTATTCAATCTCTATCTTTTTTAGTGTCTTGGGTTGTTTTCTTGAGGTTGGTTTCTAGTTTCAGCCCCTCATGGTTGGAGAAAATGTTTTCTATTATTTCAATTTTCTTGAATTTTTTGAGGGATTTTTTTTTCATATCATGAACCTTTGGCACTTTAATTATGATGTGCCCTGGTGTGTTCCTCCTTAGATCTAGTTTCTTTGAGACTCTCTGTGCTTCATGGATTTGTGTGTTTGTTTCCTTCACCATTAGACAAGTTTTCCTTCATTAGTTTTTCAAATAAGTTTTCAACTTCTTGCTCTTCCTCTTATCCTTTTGGCACTCCTATGATTCAGATGTTGGCATATTTGGAGATGTCCCAGAGTGTTTTTTAAAATTAAATTAAATTAAATTAAATTATTTTTACATTTTTTAAAATTGTTGTTCAAGTACATTCTCTCCTCTTTTTTTTTAAATTCTTGTTTCATCATTCTTTACTAGTTGACTGTTTATTTCTTCCTTCTGTTCCAAATCATTGATTTGAACCCTGGCTTCTTTCCCTTCATTGTGGGTTCCTGTGAATTTTTCTTTATTTCACTTACTTCATTTTTTCCTCTATATGTTTGTTGTACCCAATGAGATCTCTAATAATACTTATCACCAGTGTTTTGAATTCTGCATCTGATAGGTTGGCTCTCTCTGTTTTGCTTAGTTCTTTTTCTGGAGTTTTGATCTGTTCTTTCATTTGGGCCATATTTCTTTCTCTCCTCAATTTGGCAGCCTCCTGGTGTTTGACTCTCTTTGTTAGGTAGAACTGTTTTGTCTTTGTCTTGGCACATCTGTTACATTGTAAATGGCAGCACCTCAGGTATTCACTCAGGTGGGGCAATCTACTTCACCGCTTTGTAGTGTTGTATGTGGGGGATGGAGCAATGCCATTTGCTCAGCTCTCTCCCTGTTTTTGTCACTTCTTCCCCTTCCCATATGTGTCTGGTGTCCTTCTAGCTGGTGCCCTTCTAGCTGCTGCCCTGGTGCTGAATCCCAGAGTGGGTGAGTGTGTGTACATTCTAGGGCCTTGTGGGTCCTTTAAACAGACTCTTCTGAGAGACCAGAAGTTTCTTCTACCACCCCAACCATAACTGGTTTTTCCAGCCAGAACTTATGAGGCTTTATTTCCCAGTGTTGGAGCCCTGGGCTGTGCAGTCTGGCCTGGGGCTGGGATGGATTGCTCACCAGGTGTCCTTCCCAATTCTTATCTGCTACACATGAATGTGGGACTGCCTGTTCCATAGGAAACCACTATCACTGCCTCACCACTTCCACCTCGTTGCTGCCACATGGTGTTCTCTTTGTCCCAGTTACCCATCTCTGCCCCACTGTCTCCTCCCCTTCTACCTTTCTGGACAAATATTTCTTCCTTAGACTTCCAGCCAAGATGGAGGTATAGGTGGATATACTGTGGCCCTCACACAACCAAAATAAGGACTACAAAAATTTAGACCAGAACTGACAGAAAATTGAACTTTACGGAAGTCTGACAACCAAGGAGTTAAAATAGACACATTCATTCAGACTGGTAGGGAGGCCGGAGTCTGGCATCCAGGCAGAGAGGGGTCGTGGCAAAAAAAGTGGTGGCTTGTGACCCCAGGTGCACAAGGCAGTAGCTGATGAACCCCGGGCGTGGGGTGGCAGCGGGCAGACCCAGCAAAATGGCAGATTGTGGAAGTGTGCAGTGCAGTGTGGCACAGTGCCACATGCAAGGCAGCTAGCTTGGCGCCCCCATATTCATGAGCAGATAAACCAGGCAAAACTGGGGAGTGAGAAAGACCATGCCACTCATGGTCCCAGCACAGGGAAATAAATCCTCAAAACACCTATTGAAAACACCTGTGGGTGTTGAGGTGCCAGGAGAGACTCCCAGCCTCACAGGAGAGTTCATTAGAGAGACCCACAGGGTCCTAGAATGTACACAAGCCCACCCAAATGGAAATCAGAACCAAAAGGGCCCAGTTTCCTTGGGAGGAACAAAGGAAGGCATTGAAATTTGACAGAGAGTGGAGGAAGTGACATTGTTCCCTTTCAGACCCCTGTCCCACATACAGCATCACAATCCAGCAACTGGGTTGACCTGCCCAGGTGAACAACTAAGGCTCCACCCCTCATACATAATAGGTCTGTCAAGACAAAAAAAAATGGCCCAAATGGAAAAACAGATCAAAGCTCCAGAACAAATACAACTAAGCAATGAAGAGATAGTCAGCCTATCAAATGTACAATTCAAAGCACTGGTCATCAGGATGCTCACATAATTGGTTGAATTTGGTCACAAATTGGATGAAAACATGAAAGCTATTTTCATAAAATAAGGGCTTGGTGATGATGAATTCCTTTAACTTGACCTTCTCTGAGAAGCACTTTATCTGCCCTTCCATTCTAAATGAGAGCTTTGCTAGATAGAGCAATCTGGGATGTAGGTCCTTGCCTTTCATGACTTGGAATACTTTCCAGCCCCTTCTTGACTGCAAGGTCTCTTTTGAGAAATCAGCTGACAGTCTGATGGGAACTCCTTTGTAGGTTACTGTCTCCTTATCTCTTGCTGCTTCTAGGATTCTCTTCATGATTTTTACCTTGGCTAATGTAATTATGATGTGCCTTGGTGTGTTCCTTCTTGGGTCCACCTTCTTTGGGACTCTCTGAGCTTCCTGGAATTCCTGGAAGTCTATTTCCTTTGCCAGAATGAGGAAGTTCTCCTTTATTATTTGTTCAAATAAGTTTTCCACTTGTTGCTTTTCCTCTTCCCCTTATGGTACCCCTATAATTCGGGTCTTGGATTGCTTAAAGATGTCCCAGAGGTTCCTAAGCCTCTCCTCATTTTTCTGAATTCTTATTTCTTCATTCTTTTCTGATTGTACGTTTTTGTCTTCCTTATGGTCCACTCCATTGATGTGAGACCCAGCTTTCATTCCATCACTATTGGTACCCTGTGTATTTTCTGCATTTCACTTATGGTATCCTTCATTTTTTCATCTAATTTGTGACCAAAATCAACTAATTCTGTGAGCATCCTGATCACCAGTGCTTTGAATTGTGCATCTGATAGGTTGGCTATCTCTCGGTCACTTAAATGTACTGATTGTGGGGCTTTGAATTCTGTTTGAGCCATTTTTTTTTCCTTTGGTCTGGTTGCACCTGTCACATATGAGGGGTAGAGCCTTAGGTGTTCACCAGAGTGTGGCACCCCAGTTGCTGGATTGTGATGCTGTATGTGGGGATGGGGTCCGAGAGGGAACAATGGCACTTGCTCTGCTCTCTGTCAGACCTCAATCCCTCCACTGTTTCCCCCGAGCAAACTGGGCCCCTCTGGTGCCAATTCCTGTGTGGGTAGGCTTCTGCACCCCGTGGAACTTTCCAAGGACCTCTTCTGTGAGGCTGGGAGTCCCTCCCTGCGCCTCAACTCCCACAGGTGTTTTCAATCAGTGCCCCGAGGCTCTGTTTCCTAGCACTGTGATCCTGGGTTTCATGCAGTGCCTTGCTTCACAGTTGCTGCCTCACTGGGTCTGCAGGTTGCCACCCCTCGGCTGGGTTCTGCCAGCTGCTGCTTGTGCTCTCAGGGTCCACCTGCTGCAGTCTTACATGCCCCAGATGTGCACCCAATCCCAATGCTCTCTGCTCTCCATGCCACCACCTGCACCCGACTGCCTGAATCTGCCCCTCCTACTGGTCTGGTTGAACAGGTCTATTTTAACTTCTTAGTTGTCCCACTTCCATACACTTCAATTTTCTGTCAGTTCTGGTTGTTATTCTATTTCTAAATTGTTGTTGTCCCTATCTTGGTTGTGGGAGGAGGCACAGTGTGTCTACTTATGCCTCCATCTTGTCTGGAAGTCCTAAACTGGAGCTCTTTAAAAAAAAAAAAAGATAAAAATTGACATACCTGTAGTTAGAATAAAAAAAAAAGAGAAAAATATTAATTATATAAAATAATAAATGAAAGAGGAGGTATTCCTGGAATAAATGTTTGTGTCTATAATTAACCAAATCAAGGGTTTTTAGGAAATTAATGTGTTACAAATTTGTATCGATTAAGAATCATTTCAGAAATGGGTGCAGAAGCAATGTAACAAGAAGTCAGCACCTGTAAACACAGTTGGGATAGCTGGTTGGGCTAAGGAGCAAGAAAAGGACAATCCTCACTGTGAAAACTTCTCATTTCTTAACATTCTCTTATGTCATCCTCAGGCTATCCTCTGTAACAGCTATCCAAACCCAGTCGTAATTCCCACATCTCTTGTCTCTAACCTTAAACAAACACATTCCAGAACTCATTTGATGATGTCACATTCTGATGAACATGCAAAATTTACACCTTGGAATTTTTACCACTGACCCCTCTCTCTTGATAAATCATACCATTTTTATCTCCACTAGCTGGCCAAATTTTCTTAAAGTTTCTACCTTGTAGGTTTCTTTATTCAGGCACTTATCTTAATTTTGACTCTGTTAAATTTTAGCTAATTCTTGAAATTCTTGCTGATATCAGGTATCCATTGTTTTTCTTCCACTTCTATGCAGGAACTGCATCATTCTCTATAGGTCCATTATCAGAATTTCTCAAGATTAAGTTTGCCTAAGGCCCCCTTTATTCTCTCTCTTGAACCCTTCCTATGAGGCCAACTCATCCACATTATTAAATGATTATTACCTGATTATTAAAAAATGTATAACCCCATCCCAAACTTTTCTTCTGGGATTCAGACAAACACATCCAATATCCTACTTAATATCTTCCTTTTCAAGTTTCAAAGGCATCTTGAATACAACAGGTCCAAGTCTGATGTTTTTTTTCTTCATTTTTTTAAAATTTTATTTTAATCATTGTTCAAATACAGTTTTCTCCTTTATACTCCCAATCCAGCGCCCCCCCAACCCTCCCCACTTCCCTCCCATTACCACCCTCCCCATAGTTTATGACCATGTGTCCTTTAAGTTTGTTCCCGTGAACACTTACCACGGTCCCCTTAAATTCCCTCTACTCTCTTCTGTGGGCACAGTCAGCCTGACCTCTATTTCAGTGTCTTTGGTTATATTTTGCTTGTTTCTTTGTTTTGTTATTTAGGTTCCTGTTAAAGGTGAGATCACAGGGTATTTGTCTTTCACTGCCTGGCTTGTTTGCTTAGCATAATGTTTTCCAGCTCCATCCATGCTGCTGCAAAGGGTAGGAGCTCCTTCTTTCTTTCTGCTGCATAGAATTCCATTGTGTATATGTACCATAGTTTTTCAATCCATTCATTTACTGAAGGGCATCTTGTTTGCTTCCAGTATCTAGCTTTGGTAAATTGTGCTGCTATGAACATTGGGATGCATAGGTTCTTTTGAATTGGTGTTTTAGTATTGTTAGGATAGAGTCCCAGCAGTGGAATCACAGGGTCAAAGGGCAGATCCATTTTCAGTTTTCTGAGGAAGTTTGATACTGCTTTCCATAGTGGTCGTACCAGTCTGCAGTCCCACCAACAGTGCACTAGGGATCCCTTTTCTCCACAACCTCTCCAACACTTGTTGTTTGTCGCGTTGTTTATGATGGCCATTCTGACTGGTGTGAAGTGGTATCTCATTGTGGTTTTAATTTCAATCTCTCTGATAGCTAGCGATATTGAACATCGTTTCATGTGTCTTTGGATTTTCTGTATGTCCACTTGGAGAAGTGTCTGTTCAAGTCCTTTGCCCACTTTTTAATTGGATAACTTCTCTTCTTAGAGTGCAGTCTTGTAAGTTCTATATATATTTTGGAGATTAAACCCTTGTCTGAGGTATCATTGGCAAATATGTTTTCCCATACAGTTGGTTCTCTTTTTATTTTGATACTGTTTTCTTTAGCTGTGCAGAAGCTTTTAGTTTTGATGAGGTCCCATTGTTTATTCTTTCCTTTATGTCCCTTGCTCTAGGGGACAAGTCAGTAAAAAAGTTTCTTTGTGAAATATCTGAGATTTTCCTACCTACGTTCTCCTCTAGGACTTTAATGGTGTCACGTTTTATATTTAAGTCTTTTATCCACCATGAATTTATTTTTGTGTATGGTGTAAGGTGGTGCTCAAGTTTCATTTTTTTGCACGTGGCTGTCCAGTTCTCCCAACACCATTTGTTGAAGAGGGTATTTTTACTCCATTTTATGTTGCTGCCTCCTTTGTCAAATATTAATTGACTGTAGAGACTTGGGCTTATTTCTGGGCTCTCTTTTCTGTTCCATTGGTCTATATTCCTGCTTTTATGCAAGTACAAGGCTGTTCTGATTACAGTGGCCTTGTAGTATAGTCTAGTGTCAGGCACTGTGATCCCTCCTACTTTACCCTTCTTTCTCAAAATTGCAGCAGCTATTCAGGGTCATTTATGGTTCCATATCAATTTTTGAAGTGTTTGTTCTATGTTTGTGAAATATGCGCTTGGTACTTTAATAGGTATTGCATTGAATGTGTAAATTGCTTTGGGAAGTATGGACATTTTGATGATCTTAATTCTTCCAAACCATGAACACGGTATATGTTTCCACTTGTTTGTGTCTTCCTTGATTTCTTTCTTCAGTGTTGTGTAGTTTTCCGAATACAGGTCTTTTACCTGTTTGGTTAGGTTTATTCCTAGATATTTTATTTTTCTTTTTGCTATTTCAAATGGGATTTTTTCCTTGATCTCTGCTTCTGCTGTTTCCTTGTTGGTGTACAGAAATGCCTTTGATTTCTGGATATTGACTTTGTATCCCTCTGTTTTGCCAAATTCATTTATTAGGTCAAGCAGTTTTTTGGTAGAGTCTATAGGATTTTCTATGTATACTATCATGTCATTTGCATACAGTGACAGTTTTGTTTCCTCCTTTCTGATTTGGATGCCTTTAATTTCTTTTTCTTGTCTGATTGCTGTGGCTAAAACTTCCAGTACTATATTGAATAGAAGTGGTGAAAGTGGACAGCCTTGTCTTGTTCCTGATCTTAGTGGGAAAGATTTTAATTTTTGCCCATTGAGTATGATGTTGGCTGTAGATCTCTCATATATGGCCTTTATTATGTTGAGGAATGCTCCCTGTATTCCAACTTTGCTGAGTGTTTTTATCATGAATGGGTGCTGTACTTTATCAAATGCTTTTTGTGCATCTATTGATATGATCATGTGGTTTTTGTCTTTGCTTTTGTTTATGTGATGTATTACATTGACTGACTTGCGAATATTGAACCATCCTTGCATCCCTAGAATGAATCCCATTTGGTCATGGTGTATGATCTTTTTAATATATTGTTGGATGCGGTTTGCCAGTATTTTGTTTAGGATTTTAGCGTCAAAGTTCATCAGTGATATTGGCCTTAAGTTTTCTTTCCTTGTTGTGTCTTTATTTGGTTTTGGTATTAGGATGATGTTGGCCTCATAATAAGAGTTTGGGAGACTCCCATCTTTTTGGATTTTTTGCAATAGTCTGTGAAGGATAGAGGTTAGCTCTTCCTGAAATGCTTTGTAGAATTCTGCTGTGAAACCATCTCGTCCAGGGCTTTTGTGTGTTGGGAGTTTTTTGATTACTGCTTCAATTTCATTTGTTGTTATTGGTCTGTTCAGGCTTTCTGCTTCTTTTTCATTGAGTTTTGGAAGATTATATTTTTCTAGAAATTTGTCCATTTCATCTAGGTTTTCAAAATTCTTGGCATACAGTTCTTCATAGTAATTTCTTACAATCCTTTGTATTTCTGTAGTATCTGTTGTAATCTCTCCTCTTTCATTTCTGATTGTGTTTATTTGGGTCTTCTCTCTATTTTTCTTGATGAGTCTGCTTAAAGGCTCGTCGATTTTTGTTTATCTTTTCAAAGAACCAGCTCTTGGATTCATTGACCCTTAGAATTGTGCTTTTATCTCTATGTCATTTAATTTGCTCTGATCTTGGTTATTTCCTTCCTTCTGCTTGCTCTGGGCTGTCTTTGTTGTTGTTCCTTGAGTTCTTGTAGACATAGGGTTAGGTTGTTTCTTTGGAATGTTTCTAACCTTTTTAGGTGGGCCTGTATTGCTATGAACTTCACTCTCAGAACTGCCTTGGCTGTGTCCCATAAGTTTTGAGTTGTTGTGAGTTCGTTTTCATTTGTTTCCAAAAACCGTTTGACTTCTTCCCTAATATCATTCTTCACCCATTTCTTGTTGAATAGCATGCTATTTAATCTCCATGATTTTGAGTGTTTTTGGTTTTTTTCCTTAGGGTTGGTTTCTAGCTTCAGTCCCTTGTGGTCTGTGAAAATGCTTGGTATGATTTCAATTTTCTTGAAATTCTTTAGGCTTGTTTTGTGTCCTATTATGTGGTCTATCTTTGAAAATGTTCCATGTACATTTGAAAAGAATGTATATTTAGCTTCTTTTGGATGGAGGGCCCTGTATATATCAGTAAAGCCCATTTCATCAAGGGTATTGTTCAATGCTACAATATCTTTGTTGATATTTTGTTTGGAAGATCTGTCCATTTTTGATAGTGGGGTGTTAAAATTTCCCATTATAATTGTGTTGCTGTCCATATCTTTCTTGAAGTTCTCTAAGATTTTCTTTATGTATTTGGGTGCTCCTATGTTGGGTGCATATATGTTTACAATATTTATGTCTTCTTGGTGGATTCTTCCCTTGAGTATTATCAAGTGACCTTCTGGGTCTCTCTTTATGGACCTGTTTTAGAAGTCTATTTTGTCTGATATGAGTATTGCTACCCCGGCTTTTTTTCCCTGTCCATTTGCTTGGAAGATTTGTTTCCAGCCCTTCACTTTCAGCCTGTGCAGGTCTTTTGTCCTGAGGTGGGTCTCCTGTAGACATCAGATATGTGGGTCATTTTTTCTTATCCATTCAGCTATTCTATGTCTTTTGATTGGAACATTTAATCCATTTATGTTTAAGGTTATTATTGATAGGTACTTATTCATTGTCTCTTATGTATGTGTGTTCCTCTCTCTCTCTCTTTTTCTTCCTTCCTTAAAGCAGTCCTTTTAGAATCTCTTCCAGAGCTGGTTTGGTCAAGGTGCATTCTTTTAGACTTCTTTTGTCTGAGAAGCTTCTTATATGGCCTTCTATCTTGATCGAGAGCCTTGCTGGATATAGTAGCCTTGGTTGCAGACCTCTGGATCTCATTGCCCGGAGTATTTCTTGTCATTGTCTTCTGGCTGGAAGTGTTTCCATTTAAAAGTCAGCTGTTAGCCTTATTGGGGCTCCCTTGTATGTTACTTCCTTTTTCTCCATTGCTGCCTTTAAGATTCTCTCTTTGCCTTGAAGTTTTGCCATTTTAATTATGATGTGTCTTGAGGTGGGCCTCTTTGGGTTCCTCTTGATTGGGACTCTCTGTGTTTCCTGGATTTGTGTGACTTTTTCTCTCATCAGATTAGGGAAGTTCTGCTTCATTACTTGTTCAACTAGGTTTTCGATCCCTTGCTCTTCTTCTCCTTCTGGTATCCCTATTATACAGATATTATTACGTTTCATATTGTCTTGCATTTCTCTTAATCCCTCTTCATTCTTTTGGTGCCTCTTTTCCTTTTGTTGCTCTTTCTGGATGTTGTTTTCTACTTTGTCCTCCAGCTCGCTAATCCGATCTTCTGCTTCATTGATTCTGCTTTTCATTCCTTCTACTGTGTTCTTCAGTTCAGAAATTGTATTCTTCATTTCCTGTTGACCTTTGTTGAGAGTTTCTATTTCCTTTGTCATGTTTATATAGTTTGCAGTGAGATTGATGTAGTTGCTCTCTAATTTCTGATAGCTCATTTTGAGTTCATTGAACTTCCTGGTAATCATTGTTTTGAACTCAGTATCTGATAATTGAGTTGTCTCTGTTTCATTTAGTATTTTTCCTGAGGCTTCCTTGTTTCCCTTCAATTGGAGGTTGTTTCTTTGTTTTCTCATTGTTCGTGGGTTTCTTCTGTTTTCTTCTTATTTGTTAAATTTATCTGTTCTGATTCCCTGTAATTATGGTGTGAACTTCTGTGGTAGAATACCTGTGAGATTCAGTGGTGCAATCTCCTTCATGTATCCTGGTGTTCACAGCTTCCCCCTAATCTTTTTTGTGATCAGTTGGAGGAGTAAGGCAAAAGGTTTGAGACAGCAAGACAGTATACTATGATATTTACATTAGCAGCTAGTAGAGAAGAGATGGGTTATCCTTTGGCTCCTTATAGTGTTAACTGTGATCCTCCACCCCACTATCCATGTTTTAGAAAGGATGGAAAGAAAGTAAGACTCTTATTGGGGACGAGAGGATTGTTAGTTGGATCTAGAAAGCTGTGAGTCTGTGGGAGGTCAGATTCTAAGGTAGGGTTGGATTAAAGATTAGTATATAGGAGTAGTGTGTGTAAGAATAGAGACAACCCCCACAATAGTATAGTTCAGAAAATTGCAAAGTGGTGTGAGATCAGGTAGGGGTATTGAGTAGCATTTACAATTGTATAGACTAGGTCTTACTAACAGTAATAGTAAAGTGACAGTCTTGTGGCAGAATCTATGAGATCTAGATAACAAGAATAAGTAGTATAGAACCTTGAGAGGTATATTAATGGAACACAGATGAAAGATAGTAAATTATCAACACACTGTGACTGAGATACCAGGGGGAACCTATCAAATGACAGTATAACCAGCCAAGCAAAGACGATTATACAGAAAGAAAAAGAATACCAAAATATTATTAAAATAAAAAATGTTGGAAAAGTGAGAAAAAGATAATACAAATTTACAGTAACTTGCAAGATTAGAAAAAAAGGAAAGAAAAGCAGAAGATGTAGTGCAGGAGAGATAAATTTGGAGTGGAAAGAATAATATTAGGATGAATGGAAGAGAAACATAAGGAATTGCGAGATAAAAATTATAAGAATTGAAGAATAAAATGTCACATAAAACATAAGATAAAATCAATCAATCAACAGCAGCCACAAAAACAAAACAAAACCAAACAAAACAGAACAAAAACAAAACAAAACAAAACAAAAAAAATAAAAACACACAAAAAACCTCTTGTTGGTTTCTAACTGGCCAGACCAGTTTTTCTGATCTTGCTGGCTTCAGGTGGCTGAGGAACCTTTCAAATGCTTCTCTCTCTCCCAGCCAGATCTCAGCAAGTCTGTCAGGTACCCTGGGCACTCCTGAGCACACTGGCTGTCTGGATCTCACTTCCACGTTCTTCAGGACTCCAGGGTCCTGCAGGGTTCCAGCTCTATGATCTCAGGAGGCACCCGCGATATTTTGGGGTTCACTGCGCCCTCCCTGGGAATTGTAAAAGGGTGCGCCCCTCTCCCAAACTTTTGAGATTTGGGGTCCAGGATCACCCTAAGTGCCTCGCTGCGACCCTTCCGGGTTCACAGCGCGCGAGTCAGTCTTCCTGATGGTGCACTAGCTGAGCTCTTTCCAGCTCCGTGTTCCCCGAAGAACCACACTCCGACCAGGCTAGGGGTGTCGGCGCCTTTCCTGGCTCCCCCGGTGGGGCTGGCTGGAAATTTCTGAGCCACTACTATATGGACGCACTAAGCGCCATGTCCCTCCCAGGATCACAATGCGCAATCAGGCCTCCCTATGGGGCATGAGCTGAGTGCGGCCTGGCTCTGTGCTGTCCACCCATCTGCACTTCCACGGGGCTAGGGGTGCGGGCTCTCCTCCAGGCTGCCCCTGGTCCTGTCGGCTAGAGGCCCTCACTTCTCCCAGGCCTCTGGGCGGGTGTTCATAGTCCCTGGGCGATTTTTTCCCAGTCCAACTGGCCAATCTGTTCCTTCTAGCAACATGTTCTCCCCTGGTGTTGCTCACCCTCGTATTTGGGGGAGGGAGCAGCAACTCCCTTCTCCCGGGAGCCCTGAGGTAGACTTGGGAGCACTGGGCCTGGGGACTGCACACCCCTAGACCCCACGCTCATCCCTGGGCCCCTTTTGTCCTGAAGCAGTCTCCTTACCGTCTGGTTTTTCAGTGATTGCAATAATTTTTGATGTCCTGCTTTCAAAAGTGATTCCGTGACCTAGTCCACTTGCTCTGTTTCTCCACCGATGCGCGAGTTTCCCTTCTCTTCACAGAAGCCGAGAAAACCGCTGCCTAGAGTAAAGCCACCATCTTCTGTCCCAAGTCTGATCTTTTTATTTGTCTTCAATATATGGCCTCTCTTTTAAAAAAATTATTCTCACCTGAGGACATTTTTTCATTGCATTTAGATATAGAGGAAGGGAGAGAGAGAGATGGAGGGGGAGAGAAAGAAAGAGAGATAGAGAGACAGACAGACACACAGAGAGACATTGATCATTGTCTCCCATATATGCCCCAGCCAACTGGGGATCAAACCTGCAACCTAAGTATGTGCCCTGACTAGGACTTGAACCTGAAATCTTTTGCTTTACAAGACAATGCTCCAACCAAGTCACACTTTCCAGGGGTATCTAATCACTTTTAGTGTTCCTTACTTCAGTCAGTAGCCTCACCAACTTGGACATGACAGAAACCCAGAAATCATCTTTGACACCTCCAACTCTCTTACTGTTCATAGAAAATCCATCAACAAGCCCTGTCAATTTTCCCTCCTATACCCATTCATTTTCATTTATCTCCTCTGTTACCACCCTAGTCCAAGCTACAGTCATTTCGTGCCTGGACTATTAGAGTAGTCTCCTGAAAAGTCTCCTTGAACCCAAACTGTCTGCCTCTAATGCATTCATTACAATCCATACAGAGTAATAAAAAATTGAGAATCTGGGAATGCAGTATGTCTCCAAATAACCTTCATTGGCTGCCCATTATTCTGACCATAAGGATATACAAATTAAAATGACATGACTTTCATGGGTGATCTGACACTGCAGCTATGTTTCCAGCTACTCTTACCCTACTAGCCTTATTTCTGTGCCGTGAATGTGACATAATATTTTTGACACCAGTCCTTTGCAGACCTCTCTCTGAAACATTGTCTTCTTTTGCTTGTATCAGAGCTCAGGTCAAACTTCACTTTCTACGCCAGGTAAAAATGCCTTTCTAGTCCACATCAGAGTACAGGCCAAAAGAGGGCTCCAGAGCAGGAAGGAAAGTAATTTATAGGATCTCATTTTATCATTCTTTTCTACATCTGTTTTATATGTTGGCAGCTCCACAACTCTATTTTCCAAAATTCCCTTCATATCCTCACATCCCTACAGGTCATACGCTGCACACTAAAGAAACATAGGCATGTGGTGCTGCATCATGGCTAAACTCTCTTTGACAACTGACTCAACTTTGAAATATAAAGGTAAAAAATGAACTGCTTCATTGTCTTCATTGAAGCTGGGATCAAGTAGTTGTTATTCTTATAGGCACTAAAGAAAGGAAACCAAGAACTTCCCTTTTCTCAAGAGAGAACAGCCTTCTTGATGTGGCAATGTGCTTATCGAGGGGAGGGGTGATGTGATCAGAGTGTAGTTACTCCTCTTATCCTTCTAATGTAATCCTTCTTGGCCTCTGTGGTCCAAGGGTATGCTTTAGACTCACCTCTGGGTTCTGGGACTTTTACAATGTCCTGTCTATTAGTAACTGCTCGTTGGTCTTCTTGAGAGGACTAAAGCTGGGAACAACCTATATTGTCTGTCTCAGTGACATCACTCCCTTTTCCCTTCTTTATGAGAGCATTCTGTTAAGAATTTCACCATTCCAAGAGTTTTGGTAGGTTATAAATAGAATGAAAGTTTTAGTGTCCACCCAATGTAGCATCCCAGAAACCATGGATTATTCTACTTGTTGTGGCAAATTAGTTTCTTGGTTCACTGCTGTGATAGTGCATTAAGCATAAATCAAAATTTAAATATATATTTAATCTAAATATAAATTAAATAAAAAACATTTAAATAAATATATACATAAATGTATATATGTATATATAGTTTCCATTATGCAGGTTAAACATTCTCTTTCTTTTGAGACAATTGGTAGGTCTATGGTATGCATCCATTGTGGGAAAGATGAAATGTAGTGGCTGCAAGAAGTACAACTTTCTTTGGGATAGTTGATATTTGAGGCCCTTTTATTACCTATGGACTTTATTGATATCATAATGAATATGTCATCCTCTGATGGAAGGGCTAGGCTGGGATAAACTACAAGCTTTCAAGTCTATAGATGCTGAAGTACTTAGGCCAGAGTTTTGCACGAGCTCACATAGGAATTCCTGCAAAAGGGCACTGTAAATCATGCTGCCTTGTGCTAGGAGGGGATTATTTGCTTCTTTTGGTTAATGGCAGTTATTTCTGGGAGGGATCATTAACAAGTATTCTGCTTGCTATAGTCTAGGGCTTGAAACTGAAGGCCATACTCACACTAAGCCTGAAAAGACATTACTGAATTGGAGAAAAGAACCTTCTATAATTAAAATGTTAAAATCCCAAGAGCTTGGCAAAAGAGGGAAGGAAACATGAATGGCATATTCTCAACATTGGCTTTTCTGCTTTCCAGGTAATTATACACAGGTAAGGGTAATATAAATATATTTTTTCAAAAAGGTAAGCTACTAAAAAAAAACAAAAAACAAAAAACAAAAAACAAAAAAAACCCCAAAAAGGTAAGCTACTATTACCAATGTCAATGGAGAAAACAAGAGTGGAGTTGTTGTGACAAATAAAGAAATATAGGTAATAACAGCACCACTAACACTAGAGGACATGTCAAGCTGTAGGTTACAAGGATGACTTTACATAAGGCTGAAAAGGGTGATTTCAGTTCTTAGCAGGTTTTCAAAAACCTAGACATAATGTTGTTTGCAGTCTTCAATTTTAATTCATCAGTGAAGTCACTTTGTTTTCATGTTGATTCACTCAGGACATGCTAAAGAAAGTATCAGTATAAATGTTTATGACATTTCTGATAAATAAAGCAGAAGACAGAAAGATTGGTTTTTCTAAATGGTTTCTGAATGGTTTCTTTAAATTCTTCTTGAATTTAGAAGATGAATCTGCACTCCTTCAGGCTCTGAAGGTCAGAATAGACTAGCTATGACTTTTCCAGGAAATGAGTAATAGTAAGACCAGGGACTCATTTCTGGATGCCTGGAGGAATGTTTCATCCGGAGCCTGTAGGTGGGGTTTTCCCCCACAGAAGACTTCAGGGAGTTCCAGAGATGTGTGCATACTTGAAATGGGAACAGCCAAACTAACTCAAGCCTTGCCTTGGAGATTCTGCCAAACCTCTCAATCCTCACCCTTGTTTTCCCTACCCAGAGTGGCTAGTCCTTTATATTCCTTGTCATTCTTTCCTTCTCTTATTTTCTGTTCATTATCCAACCATTCCTCCCCACAAACTTCAAATCTTAATACCCATGCCAAAACCTGAGAAGCCTTCAATAAGCATCACTTAGAAACCTCTCTTCTTAGAAGACATAGAAAAAGACTGCTGTGAAATGCTGTTTGTAAGACACACAATCTACAGCCATGGAGAGATCATAAGAATCGTTGAAAGAGGGATGCATCCACAGTTCTTTGCAAATTTGTTTCCTGTTTTGAGAGAAATGTATACTTTGGGGGTTAAATGCAGCTAAGTGGCTTTGTTTTTATTTTTCATTAATTCATTCAACAAAACTGTATTGTGCCCCTACTATATGCCAGGCATGGTGTTGTGCCAGGCATGGTGTTGTGCCAGGCATGGAGATATTGTGATAGAAGACACAGTCACTGCCAACAAAGATTTTTAGGGCTTAATGAAGAAGACAATTAATAAAAAAAATAATTACAATATACCGCTGAAAAGACTATGAGAGATATGTGTTCAGTAAGTATATGGTAGAGAGTTAGGGAAATTTACCAGGAGTGAGGGGGGCCCAATTCTTGCATTCTTGAAAGATGAATAGTAGTTAATTTAGGAGACTCAATATTTATTGCATTGTTAACAAGCAAAGTTGTGGGCTCAAGGGTCTCCATACAAGTGTAGAGCAAACTGACAAAGCATGCTTTCCTTAGTAAAGGGTGATGAGACCAGAGGCTGTGAAAACAGTGAAATTGTGAGGAGAGGAGCTAGTAGGATTTTAGAACTTGGCCCATTGCTAGTGTTCAGTTATAGAAAGGCTCAAGTTATCACCAAAGCCACTTTTTAAAGCTTGTTACATAGCAATATGACTGGGCAGAAATGTGAAGCAGGCCAAGCTTTCTTCAGCATTCTTTCCTCTTTGTGGTACCTCCAATTTTTCTTCTTTCCCACTTGCTTTCTTTCCAACTATCATGAAATGATCAAGAGATTTGATTCTTCTTTATGGTTATGCTTTTTAAAATTGTTTTTATTGTTGTTCAAGTACAGTTGTCTCCATGTTCTCCCCACCACTCCCCGCACCCCAGCCATCCCCACCTCCCACCCTTGATCCTACCACCCTTTGGTTTTATCCATGTGTCCTTTATAGATGTTCCTCAAAACCTTTCCTCCTCCCCCCCATTATCCCCTCACACCTCCCCTCTGGTTACTGTCAGTTTGTTCTTCACTTCAGTGTCTCTGATTATATTTTGCTTGCTTGTTTGTTTTGTTGATTAGGCTCCATATGGTTATGTCTTACTGCTGCTTACTTCTCATAGGGGTGTAAGCATTTCAGTAAATGTCAGTGTCATTATTAAAAAATATCTGAATCTGTAATGGAATGCATTTGGAAATTAGGGGGAAGAATGCTGAAAAAAGTATACCATTTTCTGCAGAACCTTTCTGATGCCCTCAGGCTCACCCTAGTAGGCAAACTCCTATTCTGCTCATTGTACTCATTCTTTCCAGGGATTAGCTTGACAGTCACTACAGGGTACAACAGAAACTTACGCCTCAGACCTTCAATGGCAAATCAAATTCGATTAAGGTAGATTCCAAGAGCTGTCCACATTCTTTAGCTCTATTGAAATGTAGCTGTATTTAGTGTTAGGCAAACTCAGTAAAGTGAGCTCAAGTTTAGAAATAATTGATGCAATGCGACAGGTGATATTGCTGGGGACTTTTCCTGAAAAGTCCCCAACTTTAAAATGCTATGAATTCTATAAATTCTATAAATTAGATCCTTATTAAATCTACCTGTGACGTGGGGATAAGGTTGATAAAATACAAAAGAATAGGTTTGGTTTTTTTGCAACTAATTTTTTTTATGATAAAGTAAATGTTATAAAATCTGCCGTATAATGAGTGTATAAAATGTGCCATAAATCTCCCTGCCACCCCTCATTTGTTTTCCAGAGTCAATCATTGATAATATTTTCTTGTAGATCCTCCTAGATATTTTTGCTGGCAAATATTTTCTCTCATTTTTTAAAAATTAAATTTATTGGGGTGACATAGGTTAATAAAATTTTATATAGGTTTCAAGTATACAATTCTGATACATCATCTATATATTGCATTGTGTGCCCACCACACAAAGTCAAATCTTCTTCTGCCACCATATACCAGTATTTGACTCCTTTAAACTTTACTACCACCCCCTCCCTTCTCTCTGGTAACCACCATACTGTTTGTTGTCTGTGTCTATGAGTTTTTGTTTGTCTTGCATGCTCATGTTTTGCTTTCAGTTTTATAACCCACATATGAGTGAAATTTTATGGTTCTTGACTTGTTCTATCATTTCACTTAGCATGATATTCTCAAGATCTATTGATGTTGTCACAAATGGCAGTATTTCATATTTTTTATGGCTCAGTAGTATTCCATTGTATATATGTACCACATCTTCTTTATCCAGTCATCTATTGAAGAACACTCCTGTTGTTTCCATATCTTGGCCACCATGAATAATGTTCCAATGAAATTTTTAAGATGAGATTTTTTTCCATCATACAGTACTACTAGAAATAGACACAATGAACAATATATTTTATATGTTGATGTATTTAACTTATATTATTCTTTCTAGTGTCTCTCCTGTTAAAATTTGTTTTTTAAAAAGTGATTTTCTTTTTTATATCGACATATCCTTTAACTAAGCAATATCATGTTTAGCAATCTTTCCAACAGAATTTTTGACAAACAAGAATACACACAAAGGATGTATTTTGTAGAATTTTCATTAGCTGAATAAATAAAGGAATAGGAAAAAATGATTTTCTTAAAATACACATATAATCAGGATAATATTCTTAGATCATTTACATCAACTTGAGAGTTTTTGGGACACTTGATTTTTACTGATGGTTGAGCTCTTTTCAAAACACACATCAACTTTAGGTATATTTACACTAAGTTAAAAATGAGTAAATTAATGCGAAGACTATACTTTTAATGTCTCTTCAGAAAGGAGTGCATATGTCAGTGGTTTCTATTTAGTCCTGATGTTTCATTAATGGATTTATATTGTTTTTTAAAAATATTTAATTTATATATATTTTAGACACAGGGGAAGGGAGGGAGAAAGACAGGGAGAGAAACATCATTGTGTGGTTGCCTCTCACATGTCCCCTACTGGGGACCTGGCCCTCAACCCAGGCATGTGCCCTGACTGGGAGTTGAACCAGGGACCCCTTGTTTTACAGGCCAGTACTCAATCCACTGAGCCATACCAGCCAGGGCCTTGTCACTATTTAAATGTTTGGCAAAAATGATCTTTTTCTGTAAGTTTGTATATAACTTAGCCCACTGGTGTTTTACAATAAAAGTATCCATATAGTATTTCCTCAGCTATATTTGAATTATTGATATGCGGTTTAGCAAGAACTGTTTGCTTCATACAAAGCTTTAAAAATTCATATTTTTGTTTGAAAAAATGCTTTTGGCAAATGAAGTAAGTCATTCAAGTATACCTATTCAACAAAGCCTTCCTTGTCAAATCTCAGTCCTTAATGCTTCACTCATTTATTCATTCACTTTATTTAATATATGACAGCTTTGGAGAGAGGGTGGAGGTATCAAGCATAAACGGAAATAAATAATAGACATGGTAGGACAACAGTGTGATGATTGCAGGGGAGAAGGGGAGGGTGGAGGTGGAAGAGGGCATAAGGGAGGAAAATACAATAAAAATAAACTATTAAGATCTCAGCCAGTGCCTGAATCAGTTCAAAGTGAATACGACCCTTGATCTTGCAGCTGGGAGTCCTCACAGGGAAGTGTCCTTCTAGGCATACACACTTGGTTGGAGACCGTGCCTGGGGGGCTAGTAAGGGGTGGGGCTGGAAATTCACCAAGAACCTAATCTGTGTTAGCAGTTTTTACAAATTGAGGGTGAGAACCTCCACCAGCAAAAAGATTATGACTCCACTTGTTTTAATGTGGTGGTCTGGAACTGAGCTTGCAGTATCTCCGAGGTATGCCTGTATTTGGAAAATTTCACTGAAGGTACATAAAAGGAACATTTCCTTTCTGCTCTCAACATTGTATTCTTTTCTGCAGAATAAGGAAGGAAAGAAGGAAGGAAGGAAGAGTAGGTGGGAGCTGTGAATAACAGTATAACTGCTGGAAGATGAAACCCACCAACACAGGAACCACCAACAGATAACAACAGAAGAAGAGAAGGAGGGTGTTGAAGCCACACTAACCTCCACACAGAACTGATCTGGAAATACAACTAAATGGTGGAGAAATTACCTAGAAGAAACAACTGAACAATAGCAAGAGAAAAGCCTCAAAACCTCATACAGACAGAAGAACCAGCACAACACAACCTGTACACACTTGCACAACAAAATACAAGACATAGTGAATGGAGTGACCCTCAGTTAACCAGCTGGAGAAAAGGGCCCACCAAAGAAAGACCCAATAACAATCAAAACCCAAAGACATACAGAGAACCAACATAAACAATAGCCCAAGACCAGAGAGCTCAGGAGATCAAGGAGACTGCACCACTGAACCTCACAGGTCTTCTACCATTGAAGTTCACACCATAAACCCAGGGAGTCAGAACAGATAAATTTAAGGAGCAGAGGCTAACAAGAAGAGTATCACAAACAGTGGAAAGACAAAGAAACAATACCCAAATGAAAGGAAAGGAGGAAACCTCAGAAAAAAAAATGCTAAATGAAATAAAGGCAAGACAACTATCAGATATTGAGTTCATAGCAATGGTTACCAGGAAGCTCCATGAGCTCACAGAGGATTACCAAAAACTACAAGGAAACTACACTGAACTCACTGCAAACTACATCAACATGAAAAAGGAAACAGAAATTATCAACAAGGGCCAAGAGGAAATGAAGAATATGTTTTCTGAATTGAAGAACACAGTAGAATGAATCAAAAGCAGGCTTGATGAAGCAGAGGGTCAGATCAGTGAGCTGGAGGACAAGGTAGAAAAAGACACCCAGAAAGAGCAAGAAAAGGAAAACAGACTCAGAAAGAATGAAGAGAGATTAAGGGAAATGCAGGACAATAGGAAACATAATAATATCTGTATAATAGGAATACCAGAAGGAGAAGAAGAGCAAGGGATAGAAAACCTGTTTGAAAAAGGAATGATGGAAAACTTCCCTAATTTGATGAGAGAAAAAGTCACAGAAATCCAGAAAACACAGAGAGTCCTAATCAAGAGGAACCCAAAGAGGCCCACTTCAAGACACATCATAATTTGAATGGCTAAATTCTAAGACAAAGAGAGAATCCTAAAAGCAGCAAGGGAGAAACAGGAAGTAACATAGAAGGGAGCCCTGAAAAGACTAGCACCTGACTTCTCAACGGAAATGCTCCAAGCTAGAAGAGAATGGCAAGAAATATTCCAAGTAATGAAAACCAAGGGCCTGCAACAAAGATCACTTGACCCACCAAGTCTCTCGATTAAAATGTAAGGCCAAATAAGGAGCTTCTGCAACAAAAGAATCCTCAAAGAATACAGTTCCTCCAAACCAGGGCTGCAAGAGATGCTAAAGGGTCTGCTTTAAGAACAGGAAGAAAAAGAGATACAGAGAGGAACACAGGTATGAAAAAATGACAATGAATAAGTACCTATCAATAATAACCTTAAATGTAAATGGATTAAATGCCACAATCAAAAGACATAGAATAGCTGAATGGGTAAGAAATCATGACCCACACATATGTTGCCTACAAGAGACACATCTCAGAACAAAAGGCCTACACAAACTGAAAATGAAAGGCTAGAAACAAATATTCCAAGTAAATGGACAGGAAAAAAGCCAAGATAGCAATACTCATATCAGAAAAAATAGACTTCAAAATAAGACCCATAAAAAGAGACCAGGAAGATCACTTCACAATACTCAAGAGGACAATCCACCAAGAAGACATAAACATTGTAAATTTATATGCACCCAACATAAGAGAACCCAAATACATAAAGAAAATCTTGGAGGACTTCAAGAAAGATATTGACAGCAACACAATTATAGTAGGGGATTTTAACACCCCACTGTCAAAAAATGGGTCAATCTTCCAAACAAAATATCAACAAACACATTTTGGCATTGAGCAATGCCCTAGATGAAATGAACTTAACTGATATGTATAGAGCCCTCCATCCCAAACAAGCAAAATACATATTCTTTTCAAATGCACATGGAACATTTTTAAAGATAGATCACATGACAGGACACAAAACAAGCCTCAACAAATAAAAGAAAGTTGAAATCATACAATGTATTTTCTCAGATAACAAGGGACTGAAACTAGAAACCAACCTCAAGAAAAAAAAAAACACTCAAACTCATGGAGATTGAATAGAATGCTATTAAACAATGAATGGGTCAAGAATGAAATTAGGGAAGAAGTAAAAACGTTTCTGGAAACAAATGAAAATGAACTCACAACAACCCAAAACTTATGGGACACAGTGAAGGCAGTCCTGAGGGAGAAGTTCATAGTGATACAGGCCTACCTAAAAAAGATAGAAACATTTCAAAAAATCTAACCCTATGCCTACAAGTGCTTGAGGAACAATAACAAAGACAGCCCAGAGCAAGTAGAAGGAAGGAAATAACCAAGATCAGAGCAGAATTAAATGACATAGAGACTAAAAGCACTATTCTAAGGATCAATGAATCCAGGAGCTGGTTCTTTGAAAAGATAAACAAAATCGACAAGCCTTTAAACAGATTTATCAAGAAAATAAGAGAGGAGACCCAAATAAACACAATCAGAAATGAAAGAGGAGAGATTACAACAGATACTACAGAAATACAAAGGATTGTAAGAAATTACTATGAAGAATTATATTGCCAAGAAATGTGAAAACCTAGGTGAAATGGACAAATTTCTAGAAAAATAGAATCTTCCAAAACTGAATGAAGAAGAAGCAGAAAGCCTGAATAGACCAATAACAACTGACTAAATTGAAGCAATAATCAAAAAACTCCTTGCACACAAAATCTCTGGACTGGACAGTTTCACAGGAGAATTCTACAAAGCATTTAAGGAAGAGCTAACCCCTATCCTTCACAGACTATTCAAAAAAAAAAAAAATCAGAGAAGATAGAAGATTCCAAACTCTTTTTATGAAGCCATCACCATCCTAACCCCAAAACCATTTAAAGACACAACAAAGAAACAAAACTACAGGACAAATCACTGATGGTAATAGATGATAAAATCCTCCACAAAATATTGTCACACCATATTCAGCAATACATTAAAAGGATCATACACCATTATGAAGTAAGATTCATCCCAGGGATGCAAGGATGGCACAATATTCACAAATCAATAAATGTAACACATCACATAAACAAATGGAAAGACAAAAATCACATGATCATATCACTAGATGCACAAAAAGCACTTGATAAGGTGCATTGCCCATTTATGATAAAAAAAAAACCACTCAGAAAAATCGGAGTACAGGGAGCATACCTCACCATAATAAAATACCATATATGAGAAACCTACAGCCAACAATATAATCAACGGGCAATATCTAGAAGCTTTTCCCTAAGATCAAGCACAAGACATGGATGCCCAATTTCACCACTTCTATGCAACATAGTATTGGAAGTTCTCACCAGCACAATCAGACAAAAAAAAAAAAAAAGAAGGAAAAGGCATTAAAATTGAAAGGAGGAAGTAAAGCTGTCATTGCTTATAGATGACATGATAGTGCACATAGCAAACCCTATAGATTCCAGCAAAAAACTACTTGACTTAATAAGTGAATCTGTCAAAATTATGGGACACAAAGTCAATATGCAAAATCAAAGGCATTTTTCTACACCATTGACAAAATATCATAAAGAGAATTCAGAGGATCCTATGTGATATTGCAAAAAGAAAAATAAAGTACCTAGGAATAAACCTAAACAAGGAGGTAAATGACCTGAACTCAGAAGACTACACAATACTGAAGAAGGAAATCAAGAAAGACACAAATAAATGGAAGGATATAGTGTATTCACAGATTGGAAGAATTAAATAATCAAAATGTCCATACTACCCAAAGCAATTTACAGATTCAGTGTAATATCTATTAAAGTACCAATGGCATATTTCACAGATATAGAACAAACACTTCAAAAATTTATATGGAACCATAAACAACCCCAAATAGCTGAGGCAATTTTGAGAAAAAAAAAAAAAGCAAAGTAGGAGGGATCACAATATCTGATATCAAAATGTATTATAAATTCACTATAATCAAACAGCCTGGTCCTGGCATAAAAACAGGCATGTGAACCAATGGAACAGAACAGAGAGCCCAGAAATAAACCCAAGTCTCTAGGGTCAATTAGTATTTGACAAAGGGAGCAGCAGCATAAAATTGAGCAAAGATAGCCTCTTCAACAAATGGTGTTGGGAGAGCTGGATAGCTAAATGCAAAAAAAATGAAACTTGAACACCAACTTACACCATACACAAAAATAAATTCAAGGTGGATAGAAGATTTAAATGTAATTCATGACACCATTAAAGTCCCTGAGGAGAACATAGGCAGGAAAATCTCAGACATTACACGCAGCAACATTTTTACTGGTATGTCCCCTAGAGCAAGGGACATAAAGGAAAGAATAAACAAATGGGATCTCATCAAAATAAAAAGCTTCTGTATGGCTAAAGGAAGCAGTATTAAAATAAAAAGAGAACCAACCATATGGGAAAACATATTTTCCAATGATAGCTCAGACAAGGGTTTAATATCCAAAATATATAAAGAACTTACACAACTCCACCCTAAGAAGACAAGCAACCTAATTAAAAAATGGGCAAAGGACTTGAACAGATGCTTCTCCAAGGAGGACATACAGAGGATCCAGAAACACATGAAAAGATGCTCAATATCACTAGCTATCAGAGAGATGCAAGTTAAAACCACAATGAAATACCACTTCACACCAGTCAGAATGGCCATCATAAACAAAGCAACAAACAACAAGTGTTGGAGAGGTTGTGGAGGAAAGGGAACCCTAGTGCACTCTTGGTGGGATTGCAGACTGCTGCAACCACTATGGAAAACAGTATGGAATTTTCTCAGAAAACTAAAAATGGATCTGCCTTTTGACCCAGCAATTCCACTGCTAGAAATATATCCTAAGAACCCTGAAACACCAATCCAAAAGTATCTATGCACCTCAATGTTCATATCAGCATTATTTACAATAGCCAATTGCTGGAAACAGCCTAAGTGCCCATCAGAAAATGAGTGGATCAAAAAACTATGGTACATTTACACAATGTAATTCTATGCAGCAGAAAGAAAGAAGGAGCTCATACCCTTTGCAACAGCATGGATGAATCTGGAGAGCATTATGCTAAGTGAAATAAGCCAGGTGTTGAAAGACAAATAGATCATATGATGTCACCTTAACAGGAATCTAATCGACAAAACCAACAAGCCAGCACAATATAACCAAAGACACTGAAATTGAGAACAGGCTGACAGTGACCAAAGCGGAAAGGGGATAGGATAATAGGGGAAAAGGATAAAGGGTTTACAGGAATAATTATAAAGTACACTTGGACAATAACAAGGGGGAATGGAAATAGGGGAAGGAGGTGGGGAGGGCTGTGGGTAGAGGGGAGGGTTGGGGGAAAAAAGGCAGAAAACTGTACGTGAACAACAATAAAAAATAAATAAATAAACTAGTTCATATGATCTCATGTATAAGTGAAACCTAATCAACAAAACAAAGAAGCAAGCAAAATATAACCAGAGACATTGAAATAAAGAACAAACTGACAGTAACCAAAGGGGATGGGGATGGGGATAGTGGGAGAAAAGAAAAGGCTCATCAAGGAACATGCATAAAGGACCCATGGACAAAGTCAAAGCGGGGAAGGGTTGAGGGTGGGAGGTGTTGGTGGGTGGGGTGGGGGAAAGTGGTGGTGGGAAAATAGAAACGACTGTACTTGAACAACCATAAAAAAAGAAAAAAAAAACAAGTCAACCAGTTCAACTCCACCTCATCTTTTCTATTACAGACTTCTAGTCTGAAGCAGGCATAAAATGGAAGAGAAATACAGTTTAATACAAAATCAAGTTTGGAGTTTTCACTCAAATGAGAATGGATGATCTATTTATGAATGGAGACAGCTACATAAAGTGTCTTAAGGTCTGTCTGGTCATGGTCAAGAGGCTTGGACTGCTGGAAGTGTTTGTGCCTATGAAGTATGGACAAGGCCATTAAAGCAACTACATAAAAAATTTAAATGGAGTGTATCATACATATGAGTATATTCAATGCACACACATAGTCACATAAAAATGACAAAATTAACTTTTGTTTACACACTATTTATATTAATTGCTAGAACTTTGGTTGTCAAACCTTGGTATCTATTAAAATCAAATTGAGAGCTAGTAGAGAGCATAGTAGCCCAACTTCCTAGAAGTAGGATGGGACTCAGGCTTTGTTATGTTTTTTTTCACCAAGTTTCTGACCTGATTCTGACACAAATTTAAGTTTGAAAAATGCTAAACTTGAACATTACTGGTACTTTTGAAGCCTTCTGTATACATATCCCCAGATACACCCCTCTACTACTTTCAAAAGCAACTATTGTCTTCAGTTTTGTTAATCATCCCCTCATTATTCTTTATAGTATTTTACTTACACCCACTCATATATTCCTAAAAGATACAGGGTGGGACAAATGTAGTTTGAAAATTGTTCATATAGGAAATAACACAATAATGAATAAATAAGAAAATAAGAATAAACTGTGTTTTGCATACTCAAACTCTAATCCTACTTTTGCCCACCCTGTATTTTGTTTATTTTTGCTTGTTTCTAAGCTTTATATAATTAGAAACACAATATACGTTTTCTTCTGTGACTTGTTTATAATTTGTCACATATTCTTGAGATTAATCTGTATTAATGCATCTACCTATCATTCATCTGTGGTGATTAGTGCATAGTATTCCATTGTATAAATATGTCACAATTATCTACTGTTCTGCTGTTAATACTTAAGTTGTCTCAAGTAACTACAAAATGAGAATTTCCCTTGTTGCTTGGGAAGTGTTAGGACCTGGTGAAAGATAGCATCTCTGACCTATCTTCATCTGCAATTTTGTCCCCCAACCCCTAACAAGGAGGAACAAGGAACTCCTTCCACCCAAGGATCAATGGAAGTTGAATGGAGAAATTGGACTATCACCTCCACCCAATAGTAATGAGGTGACACTCTTTTACCCACTGGAATGTATCAGAAAATAAATGTTTATTTTTGTTTGAACACTTTCCACCAATATTTGATTATGTATTCATCTGTTTTATCTGTTCCAAACACTAAAATGTAAGCTTTATGAAGGTAAAATCTTTGTATTTTCCATTGCTTAAAGTCTTAGCTCCTACAACTTGCTTGGCAGAAAGTAACTCTCAATCCAAATTTGTTGGAAAAGTTAATGAATAAAAGAGTATTATTTAATTTTTATTGGGTGTTCATAAGCCATTTATTATACATAGAATATTATTTAAAAGTTCTTTAAATGTAAATGTAATTTTTGCAAGTCATAGAATTGGCTGGGTTTGGCACAATACAAATAGGAAACAGCTTTATTTTACTTTATTCTTTACTCCCACCAATGGCTCCTCTAAGGAAGGGATGGAGGAAAGAGCTTGGAGTTGGTGTTGTTCATGTTTTTCTTGATTATTGAATACCACTGGTCTTGTAAGGTATCCTGTCTTTCATGAAGTACATTGGTGGAAGCTACCTCATTATACCTTCTTTCAGATGTGTCTGCAATAAGCTTTCTGGAAGACTTCTGTTATAATACACCCACATCTCCTGTTTCCAGGGGAATGCCCACAATCTTTACTCTTGTAGGGCCCTTTTGCCACAGTACATAATTTTTTTGGCAGAGTCCCTTCAGGGATCCCCTTCATGGCAAGGGCTTGCCCTTGCTCACCAAAAGTGTGGCTTGATCCAATACTGACCCTTCTTTCCATCCCATGCCACCATGAGCTACTTTACCAGTATCAATACTCATGTTCACCCCAAACTTTAGAGAACATGTGGAGTATATCAGTTATCTATTGTTGCATACAAACTTAGTAGGTAGAAACACTCAAAAACTTAGTAGATTAAAACAACAGCCATTTTATTTGCTCAAAATTCTGTCAGTCAGCAATTTGGGTTGGGCTCAGCTGGGTGGTACTTCTGCTGGCCTGCTCTATAGTGATGCATACAGCTGTAGACATCTAGTGGCCTTACTGGGGCTGAATTGGCTAAAATAACCTCATTTACATGTCTTACTTTTGGTGTTGGGTGTTTGCTAGGCCACATATCTCCAACTGATCTGTCATCCTCCAGCAGGCTATTCCAGGCTTCTTAATATTATGAAACACTCCAAGAGGGAAAGCCCCAAAGCATAGCACTTTCTATGCTTCTGTTTGTGTCATGTTTGCTGATTTCCTGTGGGTAAAAGCAAGTCACATGATCAAGCCCAAAGTTAATAAGTGAGGAATCTACAAAAAGTCATGGATTTGGGGACCATTAATATAGCAACATGGGGTTTACCTAAAATCAGTGGTGTTTTGGAGCTGAGAGCTGACTATATACATCCGTCACAATTTCACATAGTGACTTCAGGCTTGTAGCTTGAAATTGGTTATGATGGGAATACTTCCACCACAGAAATTAGAAAATGCTTCAAATCAGGACTTCCCCTATCCCTACTTCCTTTCCAGAAAGTATGTTTAATAGCACACCACTTCCTAAAACATTCAAGACACAGCATTAGGTATTTCTGTAAGAATCTGTAAAAATCTGAAGAAATCCCTAACCAAGTCCTTCTCTTGAGAATTCAAATTTGACTGGGCAGGAGAAAACCCCCATCCTTCCCCTACAGGAGGGGGAAATGCCACAGTTCTCTTTTTTTTCTGTAAATTCCCATAAAAATCACACTAGTAACTATCCAGCATTTTCACTTATATTCTGGAGATTTCTGATAGGGTGAGTATTTAGTCTATATTGGAACAGTTAGTCCACATTGCAGCAAATCTTGAGGAGTTGCACTTAGTGGCAGACTTGTCCTTAGCTTTGAACAAAAATATTTTATATCCTTTTATACATCCTGTTACTCAATTTTTACTTGAGTTGGATACATAAATGTATGACTCCTCTCTGTATAGAAAATTCATACTGAGGTACATGCAGTCCTTACATACTAGAGATCCTAAATCTTATCTTTGAAACAAGTCAGAACACCAGAGACCCATAAATCTATGCTTTGGCACTGTGCCATTGGCCTATACAAATGCATACATTATTTTAAAAAAAACTAAGTTTACCATTCTATTTCTTTTCAGAACACGTTAAAGAATATTGCTGACTGCTTCACCTGGGACTTCCTGCATTGTTACCCACAGGAAATTATGCCCCTGGTGGTTAGTGCTTCTTGCTTCTGTTAAGCATCGGGAAGGTTTTACCTCACAAACACTGTAGAGCTTGTAACAGATCAAGTTGTTTTTATTCTTATGCTGGTCATGAAATGCACAGAAATGCTTTTCCTTTTCTAGTAATTGTTCAGGACATGATGATTGGTATTTCCTATGACAATTGATCCATCAAAACTTATGCTTTTTTCATTTCCTACTTCCCCCCTTAAACTCAATTTCTCCTTTTATTTTATTTTTATCTTGTTTTATTGTCACAACTTTATAAATGGCAAGACTTTTTTCTTGGAACAAAGAGAATGTAAATACACAAATCCTAAAAAAATAGCCTTCATTAGCGATTGCATTTCTCAGAGTGTGATCCACACACATCATCAGCATCATCTGGGAACGTGTTAGAAATGCAGAATCTCAGGCCTCACTGCAGAACTACTACATTAGAATCTACATTTAATAATATTCCTAGGTGATTCTTGTGCATATTAAAGTTTGAAGAGTGCTATTCTAGTACACTCCTTGTATTTGCTACCTTGGGATACACACAAATAAACTGCAGCATCTTCCCTTTTGCAGATGAATTTTCCATACCCATGAATTCATGTTTGCCTCATTATTCTTAGTTCTCTATTCTTTTAAGGTAAGAACCTTGTCAAGTCCTTAGAGCCATGTTCCTAGTAGTCATGAAAAGAATGCTGTGAATGCTATACAGTCTTTTGGGTAGGTGGTATTTGCTTTGTTACTAGGCGTGTGATGCTTTAACCATAGAACTTTTTTTGTTAACACCTTTCAAATAGATTATCCCTCAAGCTATGCAGATTTAAAATAGAAAATAATAACAGAGGACAAGATAAATTAAAAAGTACATCCACTGAGCAAAAAATAATAATTTTAAAAAAGAAAGCAATGAGGTAGAAAGATGAAAGAAGACTGTACCAGATAAGACTGTAAAAGAAAAATTTCTTACAGCAGGCACTTATTATTGAATTTACATGAAGTTCACTTCTGAATCCTCACTACTTGAATTACAATCACTAAGTGATACATCTGAATGATGTGATACTGTTTTCAAAGATAAGTGGTAGGAATATTAATCCAATAATTAAAGATTCAATTTGGGAAAATAGGAGACAAGAGTTAATTTCTTATCACCAATCACCATTGTTTCCATGATTTCTAAGGCCATTCCACCTTTAAAAATGCATGGTTGGGCATAACCTCTTCAGAGGTTTAACCTCAGATACTGCCAGATAATCTGAGACTCTTATGAGCTCTTAGGTGCTGAATGGCACCTCTACAATAAACCTTGTTAAATTTACCTGCCTCACAACAAGGTTGTATATTAAAAGAATCTTCTGATAACACCATACAGAAGAATCAGCTTCAGCACAAACTGTTTGCACCTGCACAACAGCACACAAGAAGTGGTGGGCAGAGTGACCCTCAGTCAACCAGATGAGGGAAGAACTCACCAAAGAAAAACCCAACAACAATCAACACCTAATTACATCCAGAGAACCAATGTAAATGACATAAAGGGCATCCCAAGAGCATCTAGTTCAGGTGACCAAGGAGACTGTACCACTGAATCTCACTGGTCTCCTACCATAGAAGTTCACACCATAAAGACCAGGAGTCAAATCACATCAATTTAAGAAGCAGAAGCAAACAAGAAGAATCTCAAGAAATACTGGGAAGACAAAGAAACAACCCCCAATTGAAAGGAAAGGGGGAATCATCAGAAAGAGTGCTAAATGAAATAGAGGCAAGTCAACTATCAGATATTGAGTTCAAAACAATGGTTTTAAGGAAGTTCAATGAGTTCACTGAGGATTATCAAAAACTACAGGGAAACTACAAGGAACTTACTGCAACATATATCAACATGAAAAAGGACATAGAAACCATCAACAAGAGCCAAGAGGAAAATGAAGAATAGAAATTCTGAATTGAAGAACACAGTAGAAGTAATCAAAAGAAGCTCAATGAAGCAGATGATTGAATTGGTGAGCTGGAGGACAAGGTAGCAAAAAGCTCTCAGAAAGAGCAAGAAAAGGAAAAAAGACTTAAAAAATAATGAAGATGGGTTAAGAGGACTGCAGGATATCATGAGACAGAATAATATCAGTATAATAGGGATGCTACAAGTAGAAGAGGAGCAATAGGATAGAGGATAGAAACGCTGTGTGAAAAAGTAATGATGGGAGACTTCTGGCCAAGATGGTGGCATAGGTGGACACACTGTGCCTTCTCCCATAATCAAAAGAAGGGCAACAACAAATTTAAAAACAAAAATCAACCAGAACTGACAGAAAATCAAGCTGTATGGAAGTCCAACAACCAGGGAGTTAAAGAAGAAACATTCATCTAGACCAGTAGGAGGGGTGGAGAATGGCAGCTGGGGTGCAGAGGACTAGTGGCAAGGCAATGGCTGGCAAAGAGGGCAAGGTGACAGCTGGTAGAGCCGGTGGTCTCACATTTGCATGCAGATAAACCAGGAGGAGCAGCTGGGCAGTGAGACAGACCACAGGACCCAGGGTCCTAGCAAGGGAAAATAAAGCCTCAAAACTTCTGACTGAAAAAACCTGTGAGGCCCTGACTGGTGTAGCTCAGTGGATTGAGCACGGGTCTGCAAACCAAAAGGTTGCTGGTTTGATTCCCAGTCAGGGCACATGCCCAGGTTGTGGGCCAGATCCCCAGTAGGGGATGTGTGAGACACAACGACACAATGATGTTTCTCTCCCTCTCTCCTTCTATAAAACTAAAAATAAAAATAAATAAAATAAAAAAAACATGTGAGGGTTGTGGCATCAGGAGAAACTCCCAGCCTCACAGGAGAGTTCATTGGAGAGACCCACAGGGTCCTAGAATGTACACAAACCCACCCACCTGGGAATCAGCACCAGAAGGGCCCAATTTGCTTGCCAGTAGCCCTGGAAGTGACTGAAAGCCAACAGACAGCAAAGCAAGCAACATTATTCCCTCTCAGATCCCTCCTCCACTGACAGCCACACAATGCAGCAACTTGGATTGCCTTGCCCTGATGAACACCTAAGGCTCCACCCCTTATTACATAACAGGTGCACTGAGACCAAAAAAAAAAAAAATGGTCCAAATGAAAGAACAGATTAAAGCTCCAGAAAAAATATAACTAAGCAATGAGGAGTTAGTCAGCCTATCAGATATACAGTTTAAAAACACTGTAATCAGGAAGCTCACAGAATTGGTTGAGTATGGTCACAAAATAGAGGAAAAAATGAAGGCTATGCAAAGAGAAATAAAGGAAAATGTACAGGGAACTAACAGTAATGGGAAAGCAACCAGGATTCAAATCAATGGTTTGGAGCAGAAGGAAGAAAAAAACATTCACCCAGAACTGAATGAAGAAACAAGAATTCAAAAAAATGAGGAGAGGCTGAGGAACCTCCAGGACAACTTTAAATGTTCCAGTGTCTGAATCATAAGGGTGCCAGAAGGACAAGTACAAGAGCAAGAAATTGAAAACGTATTTGAAAACATAATGAAGGAGAACTTCCCCAATCTGTCAAAGGAAATAGGCTTCCAGGAAGTCCAGGAAGCTCAGAGAGTCCCAAAGAAGTGGGACCCAAGGAAGCACACTCCAAGGCACATCATAATTACATTACCTAAGGTTAAAGATAATGAGAGAATCTTAAAAGCAGCAAGAGGAAAAGAGAGAGTTACCTACAAAGGAGTTCCCATAAAACTATCGGCTGATTTCTCAAAAGAAACTTTGCAGGCAGGAAGGGGCTAGAAAGAAGTATTCAAAGTCATGAAAGGCAAAGACCTACAGCTAAGATTGCTCTATCCAGCAAAGCTATCATTTGAATGGAAGGGCAGATAAAGTGCTTCCTAGTTAAGGTCAAGTTAAAGGAATTCATCATTGCTAAGCCATTATTATATGAAATGTTAAAGGGATTTATCTAAGAAAAAGAAGATCAAAACTATGAACAGTAAAATGACAACACACAACTATCAACAACTGAACCTAAAAATACAAAAACAAAAACAAACTAATCAAACGACTAAAACAGGAATAGAATCACAGAAATAGAGATCACATGGAGGGTTATCAGCTGGGGAGTGGGAGGGGGAGAGAGGGGGAAATGGTACAGAGAATAAATAGCATAAATGGTAGGTAGAAAATAGGGGGAGTTTAAGAATAGTATAGGAAACGGAGAAGCCAAAGAACTTATATGTATGAACCATGGACATGAACTAAAGCGGGGAATGCGGGTGGAAGGGGATGTGCAGGGTGGAGGGGAGTAAAGGGGGGGAATGGAAAAACTGTAATAGTATAGTCAATAAAATATATGAAAATAAGAATAGCAAAAAGTAATGAAGGAAAACCTCCCTAATTTGATGAAAGAGCCACACCTGTCCAGGAAGCACAGAGGATCCCAATCAAGATGAACCCAAAGAGGCTCCCACCAAAACATATTATAGTTAAAATGGCAAAATCCAAAGACAAAGAGTGAATCTTAAATGCAAGAGAGAAACAGGAAGTAACATACAAGGGACCCCCAATAAGGCTAGCAACTGACTTCTCAACAGAAACACTGCAAGCCAGAAGGGAATGGCAAGAAATATTCCAAATACTGAAAAGCAAAATCCTGCAACCAAAACTACTCTACACAGCAAGGCTCTCAATTAAAATGGAAGGTGAAATAAGGAGTTTCCCAGACAGAAGAAGGCTCAAAGAATATACCTCCACCAAACCAGCGATGCAAGAGATGCTAAAAGGACTGCTATAAGAAGAGGAAGGAAAACAGTGGGAGAGAGAGGAACACAGGTACAAAAGGGAAAAAGGGTATCTTTAATACCCTTAAATGTAAATGGATTAAATGTTCCAATCAAAAGACATAGGATAGCTGGATGGATAAGAAAACTTGACCCATACATATGCTGCCTACAAGAGATCCACCTCAGAAAAAAGACCTACGCAGACTGAAAGTGAAGGGCTGGAAACAAATACTCCAATCAAATGGACAGGGGAAAAAAACCAGGGTAGCAATACATATCAGACAAAATAGACTTCAAAACAAAGGCCATAAAAAGAGACACAGTAGGACACTTAATACTCAAGGGAAAAATCTATCAAAAAGAGATAAATATTTATAATATATGCACCTAACATAGGAGCACCCAAATATATAAGCAAAATCCTGGAGGTCTTCAAGAAAGATATAGACAGCAACACAGTTACAGTAGGGGATTTTAACACACCACTGTCAACAATGCATAGATCTTCCAAACAAAGTATCAACAAGGATATTGTGGAACTGAACAATGCATTAATTCAAATGGACTTAACAGATATATATATATAGAACCTTTCAATCAAAAGAACAAAATACACATTCTTTACAAATGCACATGGAAAATTTTCAAAGATAGACCACATGATAGGACACAAAACAAAGCTCAACAAACCTAAGAAACTTAAATCATAACAAGCATTTTCGTGGACCACAAGGGCTTGAAACTAGAAACCAACCTCAAGGAAAAAAATCAAAGATATTCAAACTCATGGAGACTGAATAAAATTCTATTAAACAATGAATGGGTTAATAAGGAGATCAAGGAGGAAATTCAAAGCTTTCTGGAAACAAATGAAAATGAACACACAACAGTGCAAAACCTATGGGACACAGCAAAGGCAGTCTTGAGAGGGAAGTTCATGATGATACAGGGCTAACTAAAAATGATAGAAACGTTTAAAATAAACAACCTAACCCTACATCTACAAGAACTGGAGGAAAAACAACAAACAAAGCCCAGAGTGAGTAGAAAGAAGGAAATAATTCAGATCAGAGCAGAATAAAATGACATAGAGACTGAGAGAACAATGCAAAGGCAATAATACTAGGAGCTGGTTCTGTGAAAAGATAAGCAAAATTGTCAATACTTTAACCAGATTCATAAAACAAACAAAAAAAACAAATAGAATAAATAAAATCAGAAATGACAGAGAAAAATCACAACTGATACCCAAAAAGTACAAAGGATTGTAACAAATTACTATGCACAACTATATGCCAAGTAATATGAAAACCTGGATGAAACGGACAAATTTTGAAAATAAAAGAAATCTTCCAAAACTTAATCAAGAAGAAGTAGAAAGCCTTAACAGACCAATAACAGCTGGTGAAGTTGAAGCGGTGATCAAAAAACTCTCATCACACAAAAGCCCTGGACCAGATGGTTTCACAGCAGATTTTACAGTTAGATCTTTCTTAAAACTTTTAAGGAAAAGCTAACTTCTCAGACTGTTCCAAAAACTCTAAGAAGAAGGAAGACTCCCAGACTCTTTTTTTAGTACTTACTACTTTTAAGCTTTATTTCCTTTTTAATTGAAAAAAATTAAATACCAAAATCTTTATAAAATGAATGAATAGAATACATTAAAAAGAATAAGAGTGTATGTAATAATCTCTTCAATTCTCTAATCTTCCAATCCAAAGGCAATCATTGTTGACAGTTTTTTGTGCATTCTACCAGAATATTCTTTTTTTTATTTTTATTGAAGCACAGTGGTCTCTGTTTTAACACCACCATGGCTGCCACCCCACCCATTCCCACCTCCTACACTCGAACTTACCCCATTTGGCCTTGTCCATGTGTCCTTTATACATGTTACTTGATGGACCTTTCCCTAACATCCCCCATTATCCCTCTCACCCCTTCCCTCTGGTTATTGTCAGTTTGCTATTTATTTCAATGTCTGGTTATAATTTGCTTCCTTTTTTTCTTTTGTTGATTAGGTTCCAATTAAAGGTGAGATCATATGGTATTTTTTCCTCACCACCTTGCTTATTTCACTTATCATAATGTTCTTCAGTTCCATCCATGCTGTAGCAAAAGGCAGGAGCTCCATCTTTCTCTCTGCTGTGTAGTATTCCATTGTATAAATGTACCATAGTCTTTTGATCCACTCATTTCACTGAGGGGCACTTAGGTTGCCTTCAGCACTTGGCTATTGTAAATTGTGCCACTATGAACGTTGGGGTGCATAGGTTCTTTTGAATTGGTGTTTCAGGGTTCTTAGGGTATAACTGCAACAGTGGTATTGCTGAGTCAAAAGGCAGTTCCATTTTCAGTTTAAGAAATAAAATCTTTTTTAAAGATTTTATTTATTTATTTTCAGAGAGGGAAGGGAGGGAGAAAGAGAGAGAGAGAGAGAAACATCAATGTGTGGTTGCTAGGGGTCATGGCCTGCAACCCAGGCATGTACCTTGACTGGGAATGGAACCTGCAACACTTTGGTTCACAGCCCGCACTCAATCCACTGAGCTACACCAGCCAGGGCTAATAAATAAAATCTTTTAAAAAATAAAAATAAATTGAAAAGAGTGCATTTTAAAAAATCTATGAACAAAAACTGGAAGGGGGAGACAGAATTGAAAAGTATTATTGTTGTAGCATTATGAGATTTTAGGGTTTTTTTGCTCTCACCTTGCAAAATTACCTGCAATGTTTATACAGGCATCTTCTACTTCCGAAATTTTGAGTTACACCATTTTGCTTTTAGGAAACACCTGCATTAGTATGTTTTCACTTACAGAAAGAAATACACCAAAATACACTATATTGATATATAAAATAAACTGTACCTATGGTACATAATGGTTTTTTTGTAAAAGTGAAAATCTTTTTACATTTTTAGGTATTTCCTAAGAGCATAACTGAAACTTTCAGAAAGTGAGGAATACTCTTTGCTCTGTGCTATTTTGGCTTATGAAAGTTTTCATAGAAGTGCTCTACTTCAGATTGTGAGAGAAACTTTTATAATGTCTTTAAGTGAAAAAGAAAATATGACATAATCGGCCTTGTTGATCTAATATTGTAAATATTCTAGTCTATAAAAAGAAGCCACCAGGAAATGAAGGAAGGAAAAATAGTGGTGTAAGAAATTCTTATTGACAAAAATAACCAAGGGGAACATGACTTCTCAGATACTGAAGAATATGCCTGAAACATATTTGAATGTACAGGTTCAATATTTGTATTCACAAAACAAAATGATACTGACATTATTACTTTAAAAAATCCTCTATTGTTTTCTATTTTCTTCTGAGTTTGGAATGAGCTAAATTCTCAATTAAATGAAATAGCACAATGCCTAGCACATAGTAGGCAGCTAATAAATATCAATTTCCTTCCTTCATATAAAATATGAGATACTTTAAAATGAAACTAGCTTTATGGCTATAAAGAAACAACAGTTCAGGAATCAAAGCCAACTTCATCTCAGATTTCTCATTACAGTAAACTCTTTTAGTTTAATTATTTTAAAAACTATAATAATTGAAGTGGTTTTCCAGCTTTTTAGTTTTGAAAGAAAGAGACATATTACAATCTTTAAGAGGCTATCATGTATTTCAGTAATGATTTTAAGAAATTGCAGATTCAACCCACTGGGTACATCATCTAAAAACCAGCATAATTTAGTGATACTATTTTATTTCTCTTAGTGGAAATAGTGGGGGTTGGACATTGCTGCTGGAATATCTGGAATTTTTAATAGACATTACAGGAAACCTGGGGCTCTCTGGGCAGCATTTATGAATTTTAAGGGGACAGAAATAATCCATTTTTCTGGGAAATACTCACTTACGTAGACTGGACTCTTCTTAATGATGTGTTAATGAGGTGGCTGTAAAGGCCTGATGCTGCTGGCCCAAGTGAAGGGGCTGTGGCCTCCTGGCACTCCCCCTCCTTTTTATTCAGGAGAACAATCCTTTCTGCTGCCTTACTTGTACTCCAGTCCCTCTCTTTCCCTTTGGAGCTTGACTTCTCTGCTCTTAGATACACACACAGCCTAACCTATGCACCAGACTACTGACTAGTCCAGGAACCAATCAACCTACGCTGGGGTGTGGCTTCACATCTGATCTTAGTATTTATCATTCCACATCAGAAACACCATAACCAGAGACACTGAAAGTAAGAACAAATGACAGTAACCGGGGGATGGGGGAGGGGATAATGGGGATAAAAGGGGGAAGGGTTTTCAGGAACATCAATAAAGGACACATGGACAAAACAAAAGGGGGGTAGGATCGAGGGTGGGAGGTGGGGATGTCTGGGGTGGGGGGAGTGGGGGGTAAATGGAGACAATTGTACTTGACCAACAATAAAAACAGTTTAAAAAATAACACACCATCCATTTGTTTTATACAATGAAAGTACTTGTGGTTTTTAATGTCAAAAACTGGAGACATTTTGATTTTGTGAACCATGCATGTGTTCTCAGTCATTAAAGGATTGATTTGATTATTTGGGATTGGACTTTCTTTTTGTCTTCTAATCACCTTGCATCCTGAACCAGGGTTAATATTCGAGCATGGACAGCAGGCCTTCCATATGTTCTGCTCTCAAATGTTGTACATACTGAGAAGGTGGAATTTTGGGGGGTAGCTTTTTGCTTGATAACATTTTACTTTAATATAACTTCAAATTTCAAGAGTGTAAGGATCTCTCCTATACTCTTTATTTAAATTACCAACTGTTTACATTTTGTTCCATTTCTTATATTCTCCCTCTCTTTCTGTGTGCATGTGCACATTTTTTTCTGAACTAAATATACCCAAATGAGAGTATGTTATGATATCGACCCCCCCCTTTACCAAATACTTTAGTGTATATTTCTTAAGATCAAGTACATTCTCCTAAGTAACCATTGCACAATAATCAAACTAGGAAATCTAACATTGATACAATGCTGTTATTTAATCCAAACTCCATATCCACATTTCATTATTGTTCTAATAATGACCTTCATAGATATTTTGTTTTCTCTATTCCAGGATTTGATTCAGGGCCATGAATCAAATTGCATTTGGTCATGTCTTCTCAGTCTCCCTTTATGTGGAACACCTCCTCAGCATTTCTCTGTCTTTTATCACTATGCCATATAGCAGAGTACAGGCCAATTGCTTTGCAGAATGTCCCTCAATTTGGGTTTGTCTCATGTTTCCTCATGATTTGGTTCAGGTTAGAATTTTTGGCAGCATTACTACTTAAATAACATGTCCCATTTTTTAGTATACTCTGTATATAACAAGGTACGTGATGATGTTCGTCTCAATTTTGGAGATGTTAAACTTTGGTTTAGAGAGGGGAGATCCAAGATGACAGCAAGTTAGATGGAAGGTACACTAAACTCCTCCCAGGACAAGACTGGAATTACAACTAAATTATAGAAAAATCATGCTGAATAACAAACTGAAAACTAGCTGAAGAGAAGCCTTATAATCAAGGACTTATGGAAGTAACCACAGCACCACAGCAAAACTGGTAGGAAGTATGGAGGTGTGAGAGGGTTGGTTGGGTTCCCACAGGCAACAGCTGAGGTTCTGGAGGGATATTTCACTGGTTGAAATATTGAGAAGTGGGGATTAGACATTGAGAAGTGTGAGGGCTGAACCCGAAGCTGGTCTCCCCAGCCTAGAGCACCAGAACTAGGAAAAAAAACCCAAATAACACTTGGATGTGAAAAGCAGTAGGGTTTCTGTCTACAAGGTGAGATGGCTAGAAATGCAGAGAGCCTCCTAAAGGGCCAATGCACAAAATTTTGTTTGCAGCCACTTACCCTAAGCTCTGGCAGAGGGAGGGCAGAGTAGACTAGAGATGCATGAGGAGAATCTGGGGCTGGTGGTTCTGGGGAGAGAACTGAAGGAATGGCCACCAGAATCCCTGTGCTTAGCCATTTCCCATACTGCAGAATCAATCTTTCTCCAGCAGAGCACTCCTCTCCAAGTGGCATCAGGCTTAGGTGAAGCAACAGAACCTGCCCACAAGAATTACTCTGCCCCACCCTGTGGAGATTAATCTAGGCTGCTGAGTACAGCTTGCGGGTATATCATTGATTAAGTTTAACAACTAAAGTGGATCTCTGGGAGCTCTGAGACTTTAGCTGACCTTCCCCTGGGCCCAGTACTGGTAAAAGCTGGTCTTGGTGTGCAGCTTGATTCTTTCTGCACATACCCAGTACCAGCAGATGGAGCCACAAGCTGTAGGTAGCTGATAGGTCCAAACAGGTTGCCCAGGTCGAGTCATAGGTAGCATCTAACAAAGGTCTGCACCAGAGTCTTTGCAGATTTACCTAATACATGGAAATAAAAACAAAGAGGCAGGTGAAATAGGAAAACAAAGAATCAGGTCCCAAATGAAAGAACAGGAGGATTTTCCAGAAGAAGAACTAAATAAAGTGGAGGAAAGCAATTTATCAGATATATAGTTTAGAATAATGATTATAAGGATATCCAATAACATGAACAAAGACATAGAAACCATAAAAAAGGACCGGTCAGAAACAAAGAATGCTTTGTCTGAAATAAATATTACACTTGAAGTAATAAACAGTAGGTGAGATGATGCAGAGGATCAAAGTAGTGATTTGGAAAACAACAACCCAAAATCTGTGGGACATAGGGAAAACAGTCTTAAGAGGGAAATGTATAATATTAAGGGCCTATCTCAAGAAATAAAAAAAAGTTCAAATAAACTATCTAACTTTACACTTAAAGGAACTTAAAAAAGAACAACAAAGACTAAAGTGAATAAAAGGAAGGAAATAATGAAGATCAGAGCAGAAATAAATGAAATAGCATCTAAAAATTTGAAAGAACATAAGCACCCTTTTGTTCATTGCAAAATTATTTACAATCACCAAGATATGGAAGCAGCCCAAGTATCTATCAGTAGATGAGTAGATGAAACAACTATGGGTTATTTACACAATGGCCATAAGGAAGAAGAAAATTTTGCCCTTTGCAAGAACATTGATGGACCTGGACAACATTATGGTAAATGAAGTAAGCCAGTCAGAGAAAGACAAATACCATATGATTTCACTTATATATGGAATTTAAATACAAACTGAACTAACAAGCAAAATAGAGACAGAGTGATAGAGAGCAGGATGACAGCTATTGGAGGGATAAGGGTGTGGAGGTATTGAGCAAAAATAAAAAATGACTCATGGACATAGACATCAGTATGGTGATTGTGGGGGGAGGGGTATATAAGGGGACTAAATGGTAATGGAAAAATACAACAAAAATACATTTAAAAAACCTTTATCATTTGGTTAAGCTGGTGCCCTTAACGTTTTTTAACTGTAAAGCCACAATTTTTTTTCCTTTGGAATGTGGTTTGTGAAGAGATGCCCTGAAACTATGTAAATGATCTTGCTCCTGATCAAAGTTCTAACAAGTTGGGATTTTCAAGTGGCCATTAAAATTAGGGTCAAATTGTCAAAAATTAAGGATGACTGTTTCTATATTCTCTCTCTAACTTCATACCTTCTTATACTTTTCTTTACTGTCCTTTTTCTCTCCCTGCATCCATTTTCTGAATCTATCCCCCAACTCTTTCCCCTCTATTCACTATCTCTAACTGTTTTGGTATTTGTAAGTCTGTGCATGCTGTCTAATTTGTATTGACCCTCAGTCTTGCTTGCTACCCTCAACATCTAGCATATGTCAGGCACAATGCTTTGTGCATACTTAGTATTCAATATTTCTCACCTCCATTTTTTTCTGTAAAAAATTTGAGCATAGAAGGTCCTTCAGAGAATGATTCAATAAACATCCATACACCCTCTTCCAGACTCATCAAGTGCAAGTATTTTGACATATTTGCTTCACCTATCTTTCATTTGACATTATGACATCTCACCCCTAAATTTTTCTGCACACATATCCTTAGAATGACAACTTTCTAAATTATCACACCTAAGAAAATTGTCAAACCTAAGAAAGTTATGAATAATTTCATCATGTATTCTAGTGTTCAGTCCATATCTTATTTTGTTTGTAATTATTTTAAATCAATCTCTCTGTTTCTCTCTTTCTCTGATCATTTTGTCTTATATCATTCATTCTGGGGGAAGTTAGCTGCCATGTTGTGGCAACATCCAAGCAACTTATAAAGAGGCCCACATGTTGAGGAACTGAGGCCTCCAGCCAATAGACATGAGAGTGAACTTGGAAGCAGAGCTTCCAGTCCCAGTCAAGCCTTCAAATGACTGCAGCCCTTGCTGACATCCTAAGCCAGAACTTCCTAGCTAAGCCACTCCAAAATTCCTGACCACAGAAATTGTGAGATAATAAATGTTGGCTGTTCTAAGCCACTATGTAGTAACAATGGACAAATGATACAATACCCAAATTACCTCATTGTCACAAGGATGTATTATTTAGCAATTGCCTTAAAACCAAAAAAACATCCTAGTTTGCATATCGGGTTGCTATGTCACTCTAGTTTTTTTCAGACTATGGCAGTCCCCTCAACTAATTTCTTTGCATAATATTGACTTATTAAAGAGTACAGGACAATTGTCTTATTCTGCATTTCAGATATGTCTGATAATTTATTTTTGGTTTCATTTAACTCATTTCTCTTTCCCCTGTTTTCCCTGTAGGGTTGATTAGAATCACATTAAATGTTTTGACAAGAATACTTCATAGGTGCTCACAGATAATGATGTGTACTTCACGTTGCATGGGACAGATAATGCTAGTTTGTTGCTCTGTTGGTTATGATAAGTTTGATCACTTAGTTAACAGGTGGTTACTGCTAAGTCTCTTCATTGTAAAGTCATTTCCCTTTCTGCAATTAATAAGAAACCTGTGGGTGATATTCTGGCATTGTGAAAATATCCTATTACCTAGAAAGTTTTTACCTAATGACATTTTAGCATCTTTTGTAATCCTTATCTGAATCTATTATTACCTTAGGACATGTAAAATGTTGATTTTCTTATTATATAATTTTTCTACACTTACTAACTAGTATTCTTCTGCATAGAAGAGGTTTCCTTCTTCCCTCTGTCTCCCTTTTCCTCTCTCTTTCTGTCTTCCTTCCCGCCTTTCTCCCTCCCTCCCTGTCTTTGAATATCACTATGGGCTTGTAGACTTTTATTTATTTCCTGTATCACAATAAAATACAGCAATCTTCAATTCATCCTCCAATTGCCAAATTGTTTTATTCTACAGTAAACACAAACCAAACTAGTAGTATCAACAGTATATCTACTGAGTGAAGTTTAGGGGTTATTTTTGCACTTTTTTTGCATCATAACATTATATGCCCCTAAATATATAGAGTATTGGAGTCAGAGAATGGCATTCAAAATTTGTTTGAAAAAATCTGTAATTCTTTTTTTCTCTGTGTGGTTGTATTATTAATTTTATATACAACAAGATTATCTGTTGCTGCTATGATAAATATTAGGGTTTAGATTTTTTTACTTTATTGGATGTAATTTTATTTTCAAATATGTAAAATATTAATATATTTTCTAAAGTGGGAACTACATGAAAACTTCCTCTAGATTTCCTCCTCCTCATTCATACTTTTATGCTAGTGTTACAGAATACAACAAGGGGGGGCCTGGGACGATATACTATTATTGAAAGAAGGCCCCGGGTCCGTTGTGTCTGCCGCCCTAGGAAAGACGTCTCTCAATGCCAGAGATTTGTGAAAAGGAAAGGAAATGTTTATTTAATGCTATACAAACTTCAAGTAGTGACCTAATGTCTTTATCAAAAATCCTAAAGTCCCTAAAAACACTCACAAACACACAGTCTTTCCTTCCTTCCCCCTTTGCCCAGTCCAGAGTACTGTATCTCAGGAAAGGAAATAGAAGTCCATGGCTCAGGCAGTCCTCTGGTTCTTCCCAGTTAGTCCTCCATCTCGACTGGGACACCTCCCTGGGTTCCCGGCACCCTCAGCTGAGTCGCCGGGATCTCTGCTAAAACTAAGTGGTGGTTCCCCCTCCTAAAGCTGCGGGGAGGGGGGGGTCCCCACTCTGGCAAAGGCATGTGGTCCTCTCTCCCAGGGCCATGGGAAGGAAGAGTTCCCACTCTGTCAAGGCCGTGTGGTTCTCTCCCTCTCAGGGCTGCGGGAAGGGAGAGTCCCCATTCTGTCCAGGCCGCGTGGTTCTCCCTCTCAGGGATGCAGGAGTCTTTACTCTGCTAAAGCTGTGTGGCTCTCTCTGGCCGTGATCCTCTCTGCACCTCCACAGCCACATGGTTCTCTCCTCTCAATGGCTGCCAAGTCTGGGTTTTAAATCCCTGCGGCTAATCTTCCTCTGCAGCCTCATTTCTGACTCCTCCCACACTCGCTTTACATGCCAGAACTCGTATCCTTCCAGCTTTACTGGGCTGCCATCATGAATCTGGGTAGGCGTGGCCCCATGTCCTGGAGTCAATCATCTCCAAGCTCCCATGCACGCACTGTAACTCAGGGGACCTGCCCTCCCAGTTATGTATTGGTGGGGAAGTTACTTCCATTCCCCTGGCTCAGGGCATGGCCACAGCTATTTAACATATCTAAGCGACCAGCCAAAGGCTATAGATATGTTAAATGACCATGCCAGAGCTTAGCTGCAAGGCTGTTGCTATGCAAAACAGCTCTCAATGGCTTTGCTCCATTTGTCCCTTCCCCCAACCCACACCCTGGGGTGGGGAGTGGAGACATCTTAAAATCTCCTGGACACCTTAAGTTCTGGACCCTATTTCAAATGCCTATTTGGGATCCCCCCCTCTTGGCTGCACCCTGTAACACTAGCAATTTTATTAGTTTCTGATTGTCCTTCCTATATTCCCTTTTATTTATAAATACAAGCATATATATGTTTTTTGCATGTATCTTTAATTTATATGCAAAAGATAGCAGACCATATAGATGGTTCTATTACTTGATTTTTTAACTTAATATGCCTTAGAAATGATTCTATATCAATTCATAGTTTGTCCTCATTCTTTCTTTATGGCTGTATAGCAATCCATTAAATGGATAGTTTATTCAACTACTCTATATTAACAGATGTGCATTGTTTATAATCTTTTATTGTTACAAGTAATACATGACTAATAAATTATATAAATATTGTTTTGTTCCTATGGAGGTGTATTACAGTACTGCTTAGTGAAAGATTATGTACAGATATAATTTCATTAGATATTGCCAAATTTTGCATCAAAGGGCCTGTGTTGTTTTGTATTTCCTACCATTAATTCTTGAGAGCATATGTTTCTACACAGTCTTACAACAGGGTGTTTTGTCAAGCGTTTAAGTTTTTCCAATTTAATAAGTATAAAATATATTCAAGTGATAGTAATTTATACTTCTATTATGAGTGAATATAAGCACATTTTCATATATTTAAGGGGCATTTCACTTTTATTTCCGATATTTTCTGTCATACTTTTTCTAATTTTTCTATTAGGCTTTTGGTATTTTTCCTCTGTTTTTAAAATTTATTTTTTTATTGTTGTTCAAGCACAATCGTCTCCATTTTCCCCTCAACTACCCCAGCCATCCCCACCTCCCACCCTCTATCGTACCCCCATTTGGCTTTGTCCATGGATCCTTTATACATGTTACTTGACAACCCTTCACCTTTTCCCTCTGTTATCCCCCCTCCTCCCTCTGGTTACTGTCAGTTTGTTCTTTATTTCAATGTCTCTGGTTATATTTTGCTTGCTTGTTTGTTTTGTTGATTAGGTTCCACTTATAGGTGAGATCATATGGTATTTGTCTTCCACTGCTCAGCTTATTTCATTCAGCACAATGCTCTCACAATTTACAATAGCCAAGTGTTGGAAGCAACCTAACTGCCCATCGGTAAATGAGTGGAACAACAACAACAAAAAACTATGATACATTTACACAATGGAATACTATGCATCAGTTTTTAAAATTTGAGTTATTTATTTTTTCAAATTTTATTTTATTGTGGTGAGAACACTTAACATGAGATTTACCATTTTAATACAATTTTAAGTGTATAATACATTACTGTTGACTATAGGTATGATGTTTTATGGCAGATCTCTAGAGCTTATTCTCTTGTTTAACTGGAATTTTATATCAATTCCCCCTCTCCCCAGCCCCTGGCAGCTACCATTTCACTCTTTGGTCCTATGAATTTGACTATTTTAGATACCTAATGTAAGTATAATCATGATATATTTGTCTTTATATAACTGGCTTATTTCACTTAGCATAATGTCCTCAAGTTTCACCCATGTTGTCACATATTGCCGAATGTCCTTTATATAAAGGCTGTATATATTTGCCATATTTTTTTATTCATTCATCTGTTGATTAACATTTAGGTTGTTTCTACATCTTGGCTATGGTAAACAGTGCTGCAATGAACATAGGACTGCTCATATTTCTTCAAGATCTTGATTTCTTTTCTTTTGGATCAATACCCAGAAATGAGCTTGCTGGACCATATAGTAGTTGTATTTTTAATTTTTTAAGGGACATTGATACCATTTTCCACAGAGGCTGTACTATTTTATATTCATTCCTCCTAATAGTGTTCAAGGATTCCAACTTCTTCACATACTTACCAAAACTTACATTTTGTTTTTCTGATAATAGTCATCTTGACAGTTGTAAAACGGTATCTTATTGTGGTTTTGATTTACATTTCCCTGACCATTAGTGATAAGCATTTTTTCATACACTTGTTGTCCATTTGTATGTTTCTTTGGAAAAATGTCTATTCCTATCTTTTGCCCATTTTTATTTGGATTATTAGTTTTATATACAATAGAGTTAAAGGATTTCCTTATATTTTGAATATTAACTCCTTATCAGATACATGATTTGTAAATATTTTCTTTCATTCTGTATGTTGCCTTTTTATTCTGCTCATTTTTTCCTTGTTGTGAGAAAGCTTTTTGGTTTGATGTAATTTCACTTGTTTATTTTTTGTGGGGTTTTTTTTTTTGCCTGTTTTATTGGTGTCACATCTATGAAATTATTGCCAAGATCAATGTCATAAAGATTTTAACCTACTTATATTCTCTCTTAGGAGGATTACAGTTTTGGATATAATGTTTAAGTCTTTGACCATTTTTTTTAATTTTATTTTAATCATTGATCAAATACAGTTTTCCCCTTTTTACTCCCAGTCCAGCCCCCCCTCCCACCCCTCCCCATTTCCCTCCAATTACCAACCTCCCCCTAGTTTTTGACCATGTGTCCTTTAAGTTTGTTCACGTGAACCCTTCCCAATGTCCCCTGAAATTCCCTCTACTCTCCCCTGTGGTCACTGTCAGCCTGTCCTCTATTTCAGTGTCTTTGGATATATTTTGCTTGCTTCTTTGTTTTGTTGTTTAGGTTCCTGCTAAAGGTGAGATCATACGGTATTCGTCTTTCACTGCCTGGCTTGTTTCGCTTAGCATAAGGCTTTCCAGCTCCATCCATGCTGTTGCAAAGGATAGGAGCTCCTTCTTTCTTTCTGCTGCATAGAATTCCATTGTGTATATGTACCATAGTTTTCTGATCCATTCATTTACTGATGGGCATCTTGGTTGCTTCCAGCTTCTAGCTATTGTAAATTGTGCTGTTATGAACATTGAGATGCATAGGTTCTTTTGAATTGGTGCTTTAGTATTCTTAGGATAGAGTCCCAGCAATGGAATTGCCAGGTTAAAAGGCAGATCCATTTTTAGTTTTCTGAGGAAGTTCCAAATTGCTTTCCATAGTGGTTGTACCAGTCTGCAGTCCCACCAACAGTGCACTAGGGACCCCCTTTCTCCACAGCTTCTCCAACACTTGTTGTTTGTTGCTTTGTTTATGATGGCCATTCTGACTGGTGTGAAGTGATATCTCATTGTGGTTTTCATCTGCATCTCTCTGATGGCTAGCGATATTCAGCATCGTTTCATGTGTCTTTGGATTTTCTGTATGTCCTCCTTGGAGAAGTGTGTGTTCAAGTCCTTTGCCCATTTTTTAATTGGGTTACTTGTCTTCTTAGAGTGGAGTCGTGTAAGTTCTTTATATATTTTGGAGATTAAACCCTTGTCTGAGGTATCATTGGCAAATATGTTTTCCCATACAGTTGGTTCTCTTTTTATTTTGATACTGTTTTCTTTAGCTGTGCAAAAGCTTTTAATTTTGATGAGGTCCCATTTGTTTATTCTTTCCTTTATGTCCCTTGCTCTAGGGGACAAGTCAGTAAAAAAGTTTCTGCGTGAAATATCTGAGATTTTCCTACCCACCTTCTCCTCTAGGACTTTAATGGTGTCACGGTTTATATTTAAGTCTCTTATCCACCTTGAATTTATTTTTGTGTATGGTGTAAGTTGGTGTCCAAGTTTCATTTTTTTGCACATGGCTGTCCAGTTTTCCCAACACCATTTGTTGAAGAGGCTATTTTTACTCCGTTTTATGTTGCTGCCTCCTTTGTCAAATATTAATTGGCCATAGAGACTTGGGTTCGTTTCTGGGTTCTGTGTTCTGTTCCATTGGTCTATGTTCCTGTTTTTATGCCAGTACCAGGCTGTTTTGATTACAGTGGCCTTGTAGTATAGTTTAGTGTCAGGTATTGTGATCCTTCCTATTTTACTCTTCTTTCTCAAAATTGAGGCAGCTATTCCAGGTCATTTATGGTTCCATATAAATTTTTGAAGTGTTTGTTCTATGTCTGTGAAATATGCCATTGGTACTTTAATAGGAATTGCATTGAATGTGTAAATTGCTTTGGGAAGTATGGACATTTTGATGATATTAATTCTTCTAACGACGAACACAGTATATGTTTCCATTTGTTTGTATCTTCCTTGATTTCCTTCCTGAATGTTATGTAGTTTTCTGAATACAGGTCTTTTACCTGTTTGGTTAGGTTTATGCCTAGGTATTTTATTTTTCTTTTTGCTATTTCAAATGGGATTTTTCCTTTGATCTCTGCTTCTGCTGTTTCATTGTTGGTGTACAGAAATGCCTTTGATTTCTGGATATTGACTTTGTATCCCGCTGTTTTGCCAAATTCATTTATTAGGTCAAGCAGTTTTCTGGTGGAGTCTATAGGATTTTCTATGTACACTATCATGTCATCTGCAAACAGTGACAGTTTTGTTTCCTCCTTTCCGATTCAGATGTCTTTTATTTCTTTTTCTTGTCTAATCGCTGTGGCTAAAACTTCCAGTACTATATTGAATAGAAGAGGTGAAAGTGGACAGCCTTGTCTTGTTCCTGATCGTAGTGGAAAAGTTTTAATTTTTGCCCATTGAGAATGATGTTGGCTGTAGGTTTCTCATATATATGGCCTTTATTATGTTAAGGAATGCTCCCTCTATTCCCACTTTGCCGAGCATTTTTATCATATATGGGTGCTGTACCTTATCAAATGCTTTTTGTGCATGTATTGATATGATCATGTGGTTTTTGTCTTTGCTTTTGTTTATGCGATGTATTACATCTACTAATTTGCGAATATTGTACCATCCTTGCATCCCTGGAATGAATCCCATTTGGTCATGGTGTATGATCTTTTTAATGTGTTGTTGGATGTGGTTTGCCAGTATTTTGTTGAGGATTTTAGCATCAATGTTCATCAGCGATATTGGCCTGCAGTTCTCTTTCTTTGTTGTGTCTTTACCTGGTTTTGGAATTAGGATGATGTTGGCCTCATAAAAAGAGTTTGGGAGACTTCCATCTTTTTGGATTTTTTGGAATAGTCTGTGAAGGATAGGAGTTAGCTGTTCCTTAAATGCTTTGTAGAAGTCCACTGTGAAACCATCTGGTCCAGGGCTTTTGTGTGTTGGGAGTTTTTTGATTACTGCTTCAATTTCTTTTGTTGTTATTGGTCTGTTCAGCATTTCTGCTTCTTTTTCATTGAGTTTTGGAAGATTATATTTTTCTAGAAATTTGTCCATTTCACGTAGGTTTTCAATTTTCTTGGCATACAGTTCTTTGTAGTAATTTCTTACAATCCTTTGTATTTCTGTGGTATCTGTTATAATATCTCCTCTTTCATATCTGATTGTGTTTATTTGGGTCTTCTCCCTTTTTTTCTTGATGAGTCTGTTTAAAGGCTTGTCAATTTTGTTTATCTTTTCAAAGAACCAGCTCTTGGATTCATTGATCCTTAGAATTGTGCTTTTAGTCTCTATGTCATTTAATTTTGCTCTGATCTTTGTTATTTCCTTCCTTCTGCTTGCTCTGGGCTGTCTTTGTTGTTGTTCCTCGAGTTCTTGTAGATGTAGGGTTAGCTTGTTTGTTTGGAATATTTCTATCTTTTTTAGGTGGGCCTGTATCACTATGAACTTCCCTCTCAGGACTGCCTTGGCTGTGTCCCATAAGTTTTGAGTTGTTGTGAGTTCGTTTTCATTTTTTTCCAGAAACCTTTTGATTTCTTCCCTAATATCATTCTTGACCCATTCCTTGTTTAATAGCATGCTATTTAATCTCCATGATTTTGAGTGTTTTTGGTTTTCTTTCTTCGGGTTGGTTTCTAGCTTCAGTCCCTTGTGGTTCGAGAAAATGCTTGGTATGATTTCAATTTTCTTGAAATTCTTCAGGCTTGTTTTGTGTCCTATCAAGTGGTCTACCTTTGAAAATGTTCTGTGTACATTTGAAAAGAATGTATATTTAGCTTCTTTGGGATGGAGGCCTCTGTATATATCAGTAAAGTCCATTTCATCAAGGGTATTGTTCAATGCCACAATATCTTTGTTGATATTTTGTTAGGAAGACCTGTCCATTTTTGATAGTGGGGTGTTAAAATCTCCCACTATAATTGTGTTGCTGTCCATATCTTTCTTGAAGTCCTCTAAGATTTTCTTTATGTAATTGGGTGCTCCTATGTTGGGTGCATATAAATTTACAATGTTTATTTCTTCTTGGTGGATTCTTCCCTTGAGTATTATCAAGTAACCTTCTGGGTCTCTCTTTATGGACCTTTTTTGGAAGTTTATTTTGTCTGATATGAGTATTGCTACACCAGCTTTCTTTCCCTGTCCATTTGCTTGGAAGATTTGTTTCCAGCTCTTCAGTTTCAGCCTGTGGAGATCTTTTATCCTGAGGTGGGTCTTTTGAAGACAGCATATATGTGGCTCATGTTTTCTTATCCAATCAGCTATTCTATGTCTTTTGATTGGAGCGTTTAGTCCATTTGCATTTAAGGTTATTATTGATAGGTACTTATTCATTGTCTTTTATGTACTTGTGTTCCTCTCTCTCTCTCTCTCTCTCTCTCTCTCTCTCTCTCTCTCTCTCTCTTTTCCTTCCCTTCCTTAAAGCAGTCCCTTTAGAATCTCTTGCAGTGCTGGTTTGGTGGAGATGTGTTCTTTACACTTCTTTTGTCTAGGAAGCTTCTTATTTGGCCCTCTATCTTGATTGAGAGCCTTGCTGGGTAAAGTAGCCTTGGTTGGAGACCTCTGGTTCTCATTACCTGGAGTATTTCTTGCCATTCTCTTCTGGCTTGAATTGTTTCCATTGAGAAGTCAGCTGTTAGCCTTATTGGGGCTCCTTTGTATGTTACTTCCTTTTTCTCCATTGCTGCCTTTAAGATTCTTTGTTTGTCTTGAAATTTTGCCATTTTAATTATGATGTGTCTTGAGGTGGGCCTCTTTGAGTTCCTCTTGATTCGGACTGTCTGTGTTTCCTGGATTTGTGTGACATTTTCTCTCATCAAATTAGGGAAGTTCTCCTTCATTACTTGTTGAACTAGGTTTTCGATCCTTGTTCTTCTTCTTCTCCTTCTGGTATCCCTATTATATGGATATTACTACGTTTCTTATTGTCTTGCATTTCTCTTTATCCCTCTTCATTTTTTCTGAGCCTCTTTTCCTTTTTTTGCTCTTTCTGGATGTTGTTTTCTACTTTGTCCTCTAGCTCACTAATCTGATCTTCTGCTTCATCGATTCTGCTTTTCATTCCTTCTACTGTGTTCTTCAGTTCAGAAAGTGTATTCTTCATTTCCTCTTGGCCTTTTTTGAGAGTTCCTATTTCCTTTTCATGTTTATATAGTTTGCAGTGAGATTGATGTAGTTGCCCTCTAATTTCTGATAGCTCATTGTGAGTTCATTGAACTTCGTGGTAATCATTGTTTTGAACTCACTATCTGATAGATGAATTGCCTCTATTTCATTTAGCATTTTTCCTGAGGCTTCCTCATTTCCCTTCAATTGGGGTTTGTTTCTTTGTTTTCTCATTGTTCTTGGGTTTCTTCTTGTTAGCCTCTGTTTCTTAAATTGACCTCTTCTGGTTTGCTGCAATTATGGTTATAACTTTTGTGGTAGAATAGTTGTGAAATTCAGTGGTGCAATCTCCTTCGTGTACCCTGGTGTTCACAGCTTCCCCGTACTCTTTTCAGTTGAAGGAGAAAGGCAAAATGGTTTAAGACAGCAAGACAGTGTAGTATGATATTTACATTAGCAGCCAGTAGAGAAGAGATGGGTTATCCTTTGGCTCCTTATAGTGTTAACTGTGATCCTCCACCCCACTATCCACATTTTAGAAAGAATGGAATGAGGGTAGTGATAGTTGGATCTAGAAAGCTGTGAGTCTGTGGGAGGTCAGATTCTAAGGTAGGGTTGGACTAAAGATTAGTAAATAGGAGCAGTGTGTAAAAGAATAGAGAGAACCCCCACAATAGTATAGTTCAGGAAATTGCAAAGTGGGCTAAGATCAGGTAGGGGTATTGAGAAGCATTTACAATTGTATAGACTAGGTCTTACTAGCAGTAATAGTAAAGTGACAGTCTTGTGGCAGAATCGATGAGGTCTAGATAACAAGAATAAAGAGTATAGAACCTTGAGCGGTGTACTAATGGAACACAGATGAAGGACAGTAAATTATCAACACACTGTGACTGAGATACCAGGGGGGAACCTATCAAATGACAGTATAACCAGCCAAGCAAAAAAGATTATACAGAAAGAAAAAGAATACCAAAACATTATTAAAATAAAAAATGTTGGAAAGGTGAGAAAAAGATAATACAAATTTACAGTGACTTGCAAGATTAAAAAAAGGAAAGAATAGCAGAAGATGGAGTGTAGGAGAGATAAATCTGGATTGGAAAGAATATTATTAGGATGAATGGAAGAGAAACATAAGGGATTGCGAGATATAAAAATAGTAAGAATTGAAAAATAAAATGTCACTTAAATCACAAGATAAAATCAATCAACCAACAACAGCCACAAAAACCAAACCAAACCAAACCAAACCAAACCAAACAAAATAAAAAAAAACCTCTTGTTGGTTTCTAACTGGCCAGACCAGTTTCTCTGATCTTGCTGGCTTTAGCTGGCTGAGGGACCTTTGAAATGCTTCTCTCTCTTCCCAGCCAGATCTCAACAAGTCTCTCAGGAACCCTGGGTGCTCCCGAGCACACTTGCTCTCTGGATCTCACTGCCACGTTCTTCCGGACTCCGGGGTTCCTGCAGGGTTCCAGCTCTATGATCTCAGGAGGCACCCGCAATGTTTTGGGATTCACTGTGCCCTCCCTGGGAGTCGTTAAAGGGCATGCCCCTCTACCAAACTTTTGAGATTCGGGTTATAGGAAGGCACTAAGCGCCCGTCCCTTCTGAGATCACAGCACACAAGTCAAGATTCCCGATGGGGCGCGCACTTCCCCAGATCAGAACTGTTGGCTCCCGGCTCCCAAGACCTGAAAACACCGAGCCCCTCCCGGCTCTGGGTCCTCCACCGATCCACACTTCCATCGGGTTAGGGGTTCGGGCGCTCTTCCAGGCTGCCCCTGATCATGCCGGCTAGAGGCCCTCACTTCTCCCAGGTCTCTGGGTGGGTGTTCATAGTCCCTGGGCAATTCCCTCCCAGTCCAACTGGCCAATCTGTGCCTTCAAGCAGCAAGCTCTCCCCTGGAGTTGCTCAACCCCCATATCCAGGGGAGGGAGTAGCTACTCCCCTTTCCCAGGAGCCCTGAGGCAGACCCAGGAGCACTGGGCCTGGGGACTGCACACCCCTAGTCCCTGTGCTGATCCTTAGGTCCCTTTTGTCCTAAAGCAGTCCCCTTACCATCTGGTTTTTCAATGATCGCAATAATTTTTGATGTCCTGCTTTCAAAAGTGATTCCGTAACCTAGTCCACTTGCTCCACTTCTCCACCGAACCACGAGTTTCCCTCCTCTTCACAGAAGCTGAGAAACATGCTGCCTAGAGCAAAGCCGCCATCAGTCTTTGACCATTTTAAGTTGATCTTTGTGTATGGTATAAGATGAATTTTTTATTTTATTCTTTTGCATGTGGATATCCAGTTTTCCCAGCACTGTTCAATGAAGAGATGACAGTTTTTCTTTGTGCATTCTTGGCACCTTTGTCAAAGACCAGAAGACTGTATAATTTTGAATTTGTTTCTGTGTTCTTTATTCTTTCATTCTGGTCTTGATGTCAATACCATACATACTGTTTTGATTACCGTAGCTTTATCAGCTATTTTGAAATCAGGAAACATGATGCCTCCAGCTTTACTCTTCTTTCTCAAGATTGATTTGGCTATTGGTTGTCTTTTGTTATTTAACATGAATTCTAGAATTCTTTTCTATTTTTTGTAAAATATGCCATTGGACTTTTGATAGAGATTGCATTAAATCTGTAGATCACTTTGGGTAATATGGGCATTGTAACATGTTAATACTTCCATTTCATGAGCATGGGATGTCTTTCAGTTTGTGTCTTGTTTAATATTTTTCATCAGTGTTTTATAATTTTTAGTATACAAGTCTTTCATCTATTAATTAAGTTTATTTCTAAGTACTTTATTCTTTCTGGTACTATTGTAAATGTATTGTTCTCTTAATTTGCTTTTCAGATAGTTCATTGGTATATAGAAATGCAAATGATTTTTGTTTGTTGATTTTATATCATGCATTTTATTAAATTCATTTACTAGACTTATATCTAGTCTTTTTATGGAGTTTTTAGAGCTTTTGATACACAAGATCATGTCGTCTGCCAACAGGGGAAATTTTACTTCTTCTTTTCTGATTTGGATGCCTTTTATTTCTTTTACTTGCTTAATTGCTCTGGCTAGGACTTCCATAACTATGAACAAATGTAGTGAGAGTGGGCATCCCTGTTTTCCTTGTTCCATTTTAAATGTTTCTTTGTATATCATATAGATTAGCCCTCCATCTATGATATAAAGTGAAAATACTTTTCATTTCACTTTGCTGTTTTTAACTTTACTTATGTTGTTTTTAAGAAAATTTCATTCTCATTTTCTTTTTAAAAATATTTTATTTATTTATTTTTAGAGAGAGGGGAAGGGAGCGAGAAAGAGAAGGAGAGAAACATCAATTTGTGGTTGCCTCTCACATGCCCCCTACTTGGGACCCAGCCTGCAACCCAGGCATGTGCTATGACTAGGAATGGAACCAGCCACCCTTTGATTCATAGGCCCACACTCAGTCCCCTGAGCTACACCACCTGTGCCTCATTCTCATTTTCATGTAGCAGAATTAATATTTTCATTCATTTTAAGTCATAGAAAATCTTTCCCCACACACAAATTATGAACTAATTTACTCATACTTTATTTTACTATTTAAATGTTTCTTCATGTGTTTTTGTTTTTTTCTTTTTATTTTATCGTTGTTTTAAAAAATTACATTTTCAAATTTTTCCTCAAATTTTCTATCTAATTGAACTTCCCTGTAACGGCCATCTGCTTTCCTGTCTTCAGTTGAGTTCCCTAGAAGCAGACCCTAAACTGAGGATTCGTATATATGTGATTTTTAAAAAACTGCTCTCAGAAGAAACTAGGAATAAAGTGAAAGAAGCAGGACAGAGAAGGGAAAGAAGTCAAACCAGAGTGCAATTTCAGGCAAGGTCCCACAGAAGGTAGATTCAGCCTGATTCCTTAGAGCAACTCTGTTCTGTAAGTTATGCCTCCAAGTTGTCCTTACATGAGACAAGGAAGTTGAGCTTTCGCATCTCCATATCCATCAGTCACTGGCTAAAGGGTGTTCCAGAAAAAGAGAACAGTCATTAGAACAGTTTTAGATTTAGCCTTTGGAGAAAAGCAGACCAAACCAGGAGGGGGTTGTATAGAAACAGTAAGAAAGACCCACAGGGATCTGAGTGAGTACTAATGATGCTTTCACCACAGTTAACAAAGCCTAAAAAGGAGAAGGCTGTGGGAGGCACATGGCTGGTGGCGAGAAAAGGAGAAAAAGAACCCCCCAAAATAATTATTTCTTGACTCTGTAATCCTGTTATTGTTACATTCCCAGAGCTCAAAGTGAAGACCCTTGCTTAATTATCTTTATTTATGCTGAAATCCTAGCTGTCAAAAGCTGTTATCAGAGGAAACCTTCCAACATCTCATTGGTAAGAGGGAGCAGGGAATACCTTGGATGAGCAATTCGTTCTGTTTACTTCCTAATAAAAAGCCATCCCTGGCAAAAGCTTGTCTGCATATTCTTCCCCATCAGCCTGTGCAGACTGATTGTTTAAATATAATAACAGATGGGGCCATATGTGAGAAGTTATGAATTCCTCCATGCACATTCTAGGGGGCCAGGTATCTCATTAGACCTGATTACCATTTATCATCACTTTCTCATTCCCTCTTTGAGAGCACAGAACATCCACTGCTTACATTCCATCTGGAACTTTGAGGACAAACAACTGACTTTGACTGGGTGTCTCTGACACCAGGAGGATTCTATGAGCACACACCTGCATTCTCAGTTCATTAGATATGTGATATCTTTTCTACAAAAATTTGAAGCCCCATTGCAAAATGGGAGCTCCTCTGGCACCTTCTCCTCTTACATCCTCTTATCCCAATTCTGTTTAGTGGTTAATAGACTAGGCCTTGAGGTCAAATCTTGGAAAACCAATTCAGTAATTTTTTAGATACAAGACTTTAGACAAGTTTCTAAATGCTCTCAATGTCTGTTTATTCAAATGAATATAGAAATAACACCTATATTGCAGAATTAAGTGTAACATTAAATAAAATAAATATATAAAGCCCTTTGCATGGTACCTGGCACACATTATTATTCTCATTCCACCTGAATATTTTATTAAATTTATTGGGGTGACATTGGTTAATAAAACTATATAGTTTCAAGTGTACAGTTCTATGATATATCATTTGCATATTGCATTGTGTGACCACCACCCAAAGTCAAATCTTTTCCCAATACCATATATTTGACCTGCTTTATCCTTTACTATGCCCCTAACCCTCTTCCCACTAGTAACAATCATACTGTTTTCTATGCCTGAGTTTTTATTTGCCTTGTTTGCTCATTTGTTGCTTTCAATTTCATACCCCACATAAGAGTGAAATCATTTGGTTCTTGACTTTTCTGCCTGACATATTTTGCTTAGCATGATATTCTCAAGATCTGTCCACATTGTTGCAAATAAAAAGTATTTAATCTCTTCTTGTGGCTGAGTAGTATTCCATTGTGTGTGTGTATATAATCATCTTCTTTATCCAATCATCTATCAAAGGACACTTCAGTCATTTCCATGTCTTGGCTACCATAAATAAAGCTGCAATGGATATAGGTAGAGGTGCATATATCTTTGCAAATAAATGTTTTCATGGTTTGTTGTGTAGATACCCAGAAAAGGGGTTGGTGGGTCATATGGTAACTCTATTCTTAATTTTTTGAGGAACCCTCATACTGTTTTCCATAGTGGCTGTACTAGTTTACATTCCCACCAGCAGTGAATGAGGATTCATTTTTCTCCACAACCTCTCCAACACTTGTTATTAATTTTCTTGTTGGTAATAGACATTCTAACAGGTATGAGGTGGTATCTTATTTTAATTTTGATTTGCATTTCCATAATATGTAGTAAAGTTGAGCATATTTTCATAATCTGTTGGCTATTTTTATGTATTCTTGGGAGAAGTGTCTGCTCAGGTCCTCTGCCCATTTTTTAATTAGATTTTTTAATTATTTTTTTTTCATGTTGAGTTGTATGAGTTTTTAAAATATATTTTGGACATTAACCCCTTGTTGGAGCTGTTGTTTGCAAATATCTTCTCCCATCACCTAAATATTTCTCACACTGCTGACTTCCCTCCAGTTTCTTCAGACCCTCTCATTTTTTCTAAATACCCTCCTTTAAATCCTCAACCACTTCACAAAGCATGATCTCCAGGCTGTTCCCAGAGCATAACACCTCCTGAAACATTTTCTGTGGAGAAGGCAGATTCTTCTACACCTACATATCATGGGTTGTGGCTTGATCATGATCTCCTAGCATTCCAACACAACTGAAAGATTACTCCCCCATCCTGGAGCACCCCACCTCTGCCACTTTATTAAGGTTTATGCCAACCACGTATACTTCCTTCCATCCTTCTTTGTTTTATCTTTGAACCTCTCACCTGTTCTCTTTTATTCATTAAAGGCCTGGACATAAAGCTCACTGCTTTTTCCTCCTCCTCAAGTGCTAAATTCATGCTAGGCAGCTTCTATCTTCATGTGAAGACACCCAGCACAGGGGTGAATTTTTTTAAAAATCAACACCAATAATCCTCATCTGTCACTACCTCAGTGGCCTGTCATGATCATCATGCCCTAGACCCTGCTATCACCTATAACAGTTCTGCCTCTGAACTCTTATATTCTAATGCACCATTCTGATATTCTATCCTTCCAGATTTTCCTCACTCACTTTAGCTTTTTAAACTCACACAGAGAGACCTCAAAGCCATTTTATTCCAAGTTTTATTCCCTGTTTGGCTTCACTTCTTCACCTATCTGAAGTTGACCCCACTTCACTCAACCACTCTACATTTGCACTCAAAATCAAGTCCATTGTCTTTCTGCCACATCTCTTCAACAGTCTTCAACTTCAGATCAATCTTATCCACCCTCCTTTACTGTTCCCATATCTAGTATGCTGAATGCAGAAAATCACATCCTTGAATGGATTAAGACCACCATATATTTATGGTCTACATCCTCTCCTCGACCCTCAGCATCCCTTATTAATTTCCAACCTTATTTCTGACTAACTTCTTCTCTTATTTCTCTGAATGCCTGTTTCATTAACCTCAAGTACTTCATCCCTTTAGTAAAGATCATCTTACCTCCTATTTCATCCAGAATATCACGGCTATCAAATATTGGACTTCCATAATTTCCCTCCATACCTATGAGTCATTTTCATCTGCACTTACCTTCATACTAACAAAAAAGAAAGTAGACTGTGGAAGGTGTCCATTCTCCTGTTCAAGACAACTCCTTCCACTTCTCCTCATCTTTTACATATACAAGGCATTAACTCATTCATTAATCCCTCTTTCTTCTCTATTTTCCAATTACATCCTCTTTGAAGTATTTTTGTGGCCTCTAAATCTTCTAACACTAGATATCCTCCTTTTGAATTAGGCCCATCTTTCCTCTTTTTTAAAAGCCAAGATACTCAAAAACAATATTGTATACTTCTTCTTTCCCCTCTTTATCACTTCTTGTATATACTCTAACACACCTTAGCCAGTTTTCAGCCTCCACAATCCACACAGACTTACTTGCTCGAGGTCACCAGTGGCCTCATAATTGCCAAAACCATTGACTGCTTTTCAGACTTATGTCATGAGCTCTGCAATGTGAAACTGCTTGTATTAAATCTTTCTCTTTTCCTTGGTTTCTACAATAGCATTTTTTTTGTCTACTTAATTTTTCCATTATCCCCATTTTACCAAATTAGCTTCAAAGGTTCTTCCTCCCTTACACTTTCTTAATGTTGGTGAACCCAAGGGTTTTTCTCTCTTCCTCTACATACTCTTTCCAAAAGATTCCATCAACAGCCAGACAAATATTGATGGTTTCCAGAGGCTAGGAGAAGATATAATGGAAAAAGACTGCATAATGAGCATAGAATTTTATTTGGGCATAATGGAAATATTTTGGAACTAGTTAATGATAATGGTTGCACATCATTGTGAATGTGCTAAGTGACAGTGAATTCTTCACTTTAATGGTTAATTTTATGTTTTGTGACTTTCATCTGAATATATTTTTCAAAATATCCTTTAATTCCTATATGTCTAAAGCTTAATTAATGGCACTACCCATCCATTCTTCCAAGTCAGAAACCTGGAAATAATTTTGAATATCTACTTTTTCTTATCACAAACATACTATTAAACATGGAATACATTGGCATGATATCCATTGCATTTATTGCATCTTTTCCTGTACTTCATCTACTAGCAGTATCTTAGATTAGGCCATAAACTACCCTAATAATGTCCAACTGGATTCCTTTTCTTCAAATTTCAACCCTTTAATACCCACCCAACCCCCTTTCACATAGCAGCAAGAATTATTTAGTACAATGATTCTCAAGTGTTAGGGTACATCAGAATTAATTGAAGGATTTGTTCAAACATAAATTGCTGGGTGCTATGCTCAGAGTTTCTGATTTAGTAGGTGTGATTCAGTGGAGCCCTAAAAGTTGCGTTTCTCATAAACTCTCATGTGATGTTGGTATTTCTGGCTTAGCGGAAGGACCACACTGTGAAAAACACTGAGCTATGCACTTATTGGTTGATTTTACTACTTAAAATCCTCTTGTCCTTATCCTAAGACATGCCAGAGTCTGACTCCTGTATATTTCTCTAACTTCAAATGTCTCTATGTCTCAGCCTTACCACATCCAGGTTAATAGGCAACTTCAGACATACTCTTCCATGGTACTATATCATTTAGGGTTCTTCATAAGCAACTGAACCTGACAAGTTTATTTAGGGAGAAAAAAGGGAAATTTATTAGAAGTGTATAACAGACATAATAAGAATGTAGGAGTACCAGACATAGAAATATATAGATATCAGGATAGATCGCAGACAGACATGCAGCAGAGATTAGAACATCACCATCTGGCCCAGGAGGTAGTTCTGAAATAAATAAACTATATCTGTTTTTCATCCTTGAATTTCCCAGCATGAATAATTAATGGAGAAAACTAAGTGTTCAGGCCTGAGTTTTATAGAAGCCTCTTAGTAAAGGAAAGTATAGTCACCTAGACTTATAGTTGCTCTGAGACAGCATGTAGTGAAAAAAGGAAAGGCAATTCCCCAGAATAAAATCAGGCAGTGGTTACTAGATTACAGTGAATGAATTTTCAAGGGACACAAAACCAAAAATACCTATTGCCATTTTCTTCTTTGTTCTCTACTGTACATTGAGAAACCTTCATATTACTTAAGATTTTTAGTAGTTTTGCATATGTCTTTCTACCCTACTAGATAACAAACACTTTAGCAATAGGGACCATGTTTCTTTTTTTTTTTATTTCTAGACCTTAGGTGCACAAAAAATTTGTTAAAAGGGTAAAGAGATGAACACAGAAGTGAAATTGAATGGATCCAAGACACATCTGAATTACAGATGAGCAGGGAAATCATCTGTAATTTGAGTGGTTCTTTAGAAGCTGGGAATACACAAAAGCTTCTCCTGGACATGACAAAGGTAAGAGACACCCTGATCTAGAGGAAAGTTGCTGTTTTCTCCCACAACCAAAGATGTTCAAAAAAAGGAAGAACAGAGAGATTCAAGATGGCAGAGGAGTAAGTGAAAGCTACACTAACTTCCTCCCAGGACCAGTATGAAAGTACAACTAAATTATAGAGAAATCACCTTGAATAACCAACCGAACATTAGCTTGAGGGGACTTGTACAGCCATGGACTGACAGAAGATAACACTTCAGCACAACATGACTGGTAGGGAGTGTGGAGATGTGAGAGGGTTAGCTGAATTCCCAAAGGTGGCAGCTGAAGTGCTGGAGGGATATTTCAGCAGCAGAGGGTTCCCCCTGAAAAGTATGGGGTCTAAACCCCAAGCTGAGCTCCCCAGCCTACAGCACCAGCACCAAAAAGGAACCCAGATAAAATCCAGTTGTAAAAAGCTGCAGTGGTTCTGTCAGACAGGGAGAGATAGCTGGAGATGCAGAGAGCTTTTTAAAGGTCCAAAGCACAGAATTTCATTTGCAGTTACTTACCCTGAGTGCTTGCAAAGGGAGGGCTGGGTGGACTAGAGACCTTTGAGGAGAGTCTGAGGTTGGTGGCACTGGGGAAAGAACTGAGGGAGCATCAACCAGGATCCATATACTGAGTCATCCCCCATACTGCTGGAACCATCTCTCTTAGGCAAGAAACTATGCTTTGAATGGCATCAGCCTAAGGGGAAGCAATAACCTCATCCATAGGAATTACTCTGCCACACCCCATGGTGCTTAAGCCTGACTGTGTATTGAAGATTGATTAGATTAACAAACTTATCAGACTGATGGCTAATCAATTTAATATTTAAGGCAGAAAATACAAAGAAGCAGCCAAAATGGGAAGACAAAGAAATAGACCACAAATGAAAGAATACAAAAATTTTCCCAAAGAACTGGATGAAATAGAAATAAGCAATTTATCAGATAGAGAGTTCAGAGTAATGATTAAAAGGATACTCAACATCATGAAAAAAGACATAGAAACCATAAAAAGGAATAGTCAGAAATAAAGAATGCAATATCTGAGATAAATAATACACCAAAGAGTAGGTTAGATGAAGCAAAGGATCCAATCAGTGTTTTGAGTGACAAGATAGAAAAAAAAAACAATCAGGCAGAGCAGGAAAAGAAAAAAGAATTTTTTAAAAATGAGGAGAGCTCAAGAAACAACTTGGACAACATGAAGTCCAACAATATTTGCATCATGGAAATACCAGAAGGAGAAGAGAGTGAGCAAAGGATTGAGAACCTATCTGAAGAAACAAAACCCAAAAACGTCCCTAATCAGGTGGAGGAAAAAGTCTTACAAGTCCAGGAAGCTCATACAGCCCCAAACAATTTGCACCCAAATGGGCCTACACTGAGAAATATCATAATTAAATGAAAAAGCTTAAAGATAACAAGAGAATCCTAACACTTTCAAGAGAAAAGCAGGTAGTTACCTACAAGGGAGCACCAATTAGACTGTCATCTGATTACCAATCAGACACACTTCAGGCCATAAGGGAGTAGTATGAAATATTCAAGGTGATGAAAGTAAAGGACCTACAACCAAAGCCACTTTACCCAGCAAGGCTATTATCTAAAATTGAAGGAGAAATATAAGGTGCTTCCCAGAAAAGAAAAAGTTAAAGGAGTCTGTTAACACCAAACCAGTACTGCAACAAATGTTAAAGAGCTCACTTTAATAAGAATAAGAAGAAAAAGAGAAAGGAAAAAAAACATAGAAAATCAGTCTAACAATAAAATGGCACTACATACCTATCTATAAATAATCACCTTACATGTAAATGGCTTAAATCCTCCAACTGAAAGTCATAGGGTAGCTGAATGGCTAATAACATAAGACCCATATATATGCTGCCTCCAAGAGACCCATCTGAGATAGAAAGATACACACAGACTAAAAGTAAAGGGATGGGAAAAGATAGTTTATGCAAATGGAAAAGAAAAAGCTGGGGTAGTAGTACTTATATCTGACAAAATAGACTTTAAAACTAAGGCTATAGTAAGAGACAAGAAAAGATACTATATAATGATGAAGTGAACAATCCAACCAGAGGATATAACCCTAGTAAATATTAACATACCCAACATAGGAGCACCTAAATATATGAAGCAAATCTTGATGAACATAAAGGGACAGATCAACAGAAATACAGTCATAGCTGGGGATTTTAATGCCCCATTCACTTCAGTGGATAGATCTTCTAGGCAGAAAATCAACAAGGAAACAGTGGCCTTAAATGGCACACTAGATCAAATAGATTTAATTGATATCTTCAGAGCATTTCACCCAAAAGTAGCAGAATATACATACTTTTCAAGTGCACATACACCATATGTTAGGATACAAAATATGTCTAAATAAATTTAAGAAGATTGAAATCATACCAGGCATCTTCTCTGACCACATATGATGAAACTAGAAATCAATCAGGAGAAGAACACACAAAGACAGGGACGCTAAATAACATGTTATTCAACAATGAATGAGTCAACAATGAGATCAAGGAAGAAAATCAAAAGATACCTTGTAACAAATTAATATGAGGATGCAACAATTCCAAATCTGTGGGACACTGGGAAGGCAATCCTAAGAGTGAAATTCATAGCATTACAAGCCTATCTCAAAAAAAAAAAAAACTCAAATAAACAATCTAACTTCACACTTAACTTGAAAAGAAACAAAAAAACAAAGCGCAATGACAGTAGAAGAAAGGAAATGAGATTGGAGCAAAAATAAATGAAATAGGGTCTAAAAAAGATACAAAAGGTCAATGAATCCATGAGCTGGTTCTTTGAAAAGATAAACAAGATTGGCAAACTGTTAACCAAACTCATCAAGGATAAAAAGAGAGAGGACCCAAATAAATAAAATCAGAAATGAAAGAGGAGAAATAACAACTGACACCAAAACAATACAAAGAATTGTAGGAAAAATATTATGAATAAATGCATGCCAACAAACTGGACAACCTTAATGAAATGGATAAATTCCAAGAAACATATGATCTCCCAAAAATAAACCAGGAATAATCAGTGAATCTGAATAGACAGACTACACATAATGAAATTGAAGCAGTAATTAAAAAAAAAAAAAAAACTCCCAACAAACAAAAGCCCTGGACCAGACGGTTTCACAGGTGAATTTTACCAAACATTCTGGAACTAACACATGTGCTTCTGAAATTATTTCATAAAATTCAAGAGGAGGGAAGGCTCCCAAACTCATTTAATGAGTCCAGCATTATCCTAATTCAAAAACCAGATAAAGACAATACTAAGAAAGAAAATTATAGGCCAATAACACTGATGAACATAGATGCTAAGATCCTCAACAAAATATCAGCAAACTGCATAAGCAATGCATTAAAAAGATCATACACCATTATGAAGTGGGATTTATTCTGGGAATGCAAGGATGGCACAACATTAGCAAATCAATAAATGTGATTCACCATATAAACAAAATTAAGAATAAAAACCACACAATTATAGCAATAGATGTAGAAGAATCGTTTGATAAAATCCAGCACCCATTTATGATAAAAACTCTCAGCAAAGTGGGAACAGAGGGAAGACTCCTAAACATAATAAGTGCCATATATGACAAATCTAATGCCAGCATTATATTCAATGGGCAAAAACTACAAGCATTCCCCTTAAGATTGGGAAAAAGACAGAGATGTCTGCTTTCACCTCTCTTATTCAACATAGTCCTGGGAGTCCTAGCCACAGCAATCAGACAAATAAAAGACAATAGAAGAAGAAATAAAAGACATCCAAATTGGAAAGGAAGAAGTAAAACTGTCATTATTTGCAGATGACATGATACTACACTGAGAGAACCCCAAAGATCCCACCAAGAATCTACTAGACCTTATAAATGAATTCAGCAAAGTAACAGGATACAAAATTAATATTCAGAAATCAGTTGCATTTTTATATGCCAATAACAAACTAACAAAAATGGAAATTAAGAAAACACCCCCATTTACAATTGCTTCAAAAAGAATAAAATACTTAGGAATAAACCTAACCAAGGATGTAAAAGACCTGTACTTGGAAAGATATACTATACTGAAGAAAGAAATTGAAAAGATACAAATAAGTAGACATATATGCCATGCTCATGGACAGGATGAATTAACATCATCGAAATGTCCATACCCAAAGCAATTTATAGATTCAATACAATCCCTATCAAGATTTTAATGACGTATTTCACAGATATAGAACAAACATTTCAAAAATTTATATAGAACCATAAATGACCCCCAAAAGCCTCAGTAATTTTGAGAAAGAACAAAGTAGGAGGGATCACAATATCTGTTATTGACTATAAAACAAGGCCACTATAATCAAAAAAGTCTGGTACTGGCATAAGAACAGACACACAGACAAATGGAAGAGAACAGAGTCTAGAAATAAACCTATGTCTCCATGGTCAATTAATACTCAACAAAGGGGGAAGAAGCATAAAATGGAGTAAAAAAGCATCTTCAACAAATGGTGTTGGGAGGTCTGGACAGATCTACACGCAAAAAAAAAAAAAAAAAGAAAAAGAAAGAAAGAAAAAAAGAAACTTGACCAACAACTTACACCATACACAAAAATAAATTCAAGATGGATAAAAGACTTAAACATAAGTCATGACACCATAAAAGTCCTAGAGGAAAACATAGGCAGAAAAATTTCAGATATTTCATGCAGCAATATTTTCACCCATATGTCCCCTAGAACAAGGGATATAAAGGAAAGAATAAACAAATGGGACCTCATCAAAATAAAAATCTTCTGCATGGCTAAAGAGATCATCAATTTAATGAAAAGGGAACCAACCATATGGGAAAATATATTTGCAAGTGATACCTTGGACAAAGGTTTGATCTCCAAAATATATAAAGAACTCACACACCTCCACACCGGAATACAAACAATCCAATTAAAAAAAGGGGCAAGGACCTGAACAGACACTTCTCCAAGGAGGACATATATAGGGCCCTGAGACATAAAAGGATACTGAGCATCACCAGCCATCAGGAAGATACAAATTAAAACCACAATGAGATACCACTTCACACTAGTCAGAATCGCCATCATAAACCAATCAAGAACCAATAAGTGCTGGTGAGGTTGTGGACAAAAGGGAATCCTGGTATGTTGTTGTTGTTGGGAATGCAGATTGGTGCAGCCCCTGTGGAAAACAGTATGGAATTTCCTCTGAGAACTAAAAATGGAACTGGCTTTTGATGCAGCAATTCTACTGCTCACAGTATACTCTAGGAACATTGAAACACCAATTCAAAAGAACCTATGCACCCCTATGTTCATAGCAGTGTTATTTACAATAGCCAAGTGCTGGAAACAGCCTAAGTGCCCAATAGTAAATGTGTGGATCAAAAAACTATGATACATTTACACAATGGAACCCTACTCAGCAAAAGAAAGAAGGAAGTTCTACCTTCATGACAGCATGGATGGAACTGGAGAGTATTATGCTAAGTGAAATAAGCCAGGCAGTGAAAGAGAAATACCATGTGATCTCATGTATTAGTGGAACCTAATCAACAAAACAAACAAGCAAGCAAAATAGAACCAGAGATATGGAATTAAACAACAAACTGACAGTGACCAGAGGGGAGGGGGAAGGGGGATAATGGGGGAAAGAAGGGGAAATGTTGCCAAGGAATATGTATAAAGGACCCATTGACAAAGACAATGGTGGGGGAAGATTGAATGTGGGAGGTGGGGTGGATATGGTGGGGGAGAGTAATGGGGGGAAAATGGGACAACTGTAACTGAACAACAATAAAAAAATAAAAATAAAAAAGAAAGAAGGATGTGCTAAATAAAAATTAAATGGGAGGCAGTTTCATTAGATGAGAAGGTTGTGGACACGACAGTCTCAGGTGAGTTGTTTAAGCACAGACAGAACTCCTCCAGAGAAGCTGATGAGGAATCATGTTGCATGCTGCAGGTTGGTATTTGCAAGTTCTATGATGGACACCAAGAATAGATTATCCATCATCACATGAAGCAGACATTTGAGCAGTATGCAGGGATTTCCTTTGTTTTAAGGAAAGACTTCACCTTTTTTTTTTCTTTTTTTTCTGGGCTGCATGAGAACTGTTTGTGCTAATATAGGAAGAAGGTTCCTCTTCACTAAGAGGAAAGTGTCTAGGGAGACCAAACAGTTCATTATGTTTCTGGGGAAGAATGCTTATTGTCCTGAGTGGGGATCTAACTTTTTTAAATTAATGAAATCTTGGGCTTCATATTTACTGAACCATCAAAGTTCCTCTCAATAGCCATCAAGGGCAACCATGATGGGAGTAGGTAATATGGGGAGAGGTAAAGGAGGTGTGGGTGGGAAGTGAGAAAGACTAGGAGGAGAGCAAGAAGGAGATCCTGAGTAGAGAGAGAGGTTAGAGAGTGGGGACACTGGGAGATGCAGGGAGAGCTGTCTGAAAGGATGACATTGAAGAACTTATTTGGATCTTATTTGGATTTAGACTTTGCGTCTAAGTGTCTAGGTTTTGGAAGAGGAAATATTCTATGGACAACAACTGGGCTTTTTAGATTTATAGCTGAAAAAATAGCACTATCTAAATACTATGCTGGAAACAGATCAAGGAAAGAAATCCCAAACTCAGATTAATTTACTTAGTTTATAAACATCCTTTCAGAATCTAAATAAATTGATTCAATCCTGTTAATATTTTCTTGATTCATTTCCTGCTATATGTCAAATAGTGGAACCCTTTCTGTAGAAATCACATACAGAGATTTGGTTGTCTGCCTCTCAAAGCAATTAAAAAAAATCACTTCTGCCCTAGCTGGTGTGGCTCAGTGGATTGAATGACAGCCTGTGAACCATAGAGTCACCAGTTCGATTCCTGGTCATGGCCCATGCTTGGGTTGCAGGCCAGGTATCCAGTAGGAGGTGCACAAGGGGTGATCACACATCAATGTTTCTCTCTCTCTCTCCCTCCCTTCCCCTCTCTCTAATAATAAATAAAATCTTTTTAAAGATAAAAAAACACATTTGGCATAACTTTATTAGGCCTTCATTTCCTCATTTTTTAAATTAAGGAAGGAAGGAGAGTATGTGTGAAGGATTGTGCTGCCCATGCTTTAAGGGGGGCAGAATCATTTTCAAATTCAATGCTCTATATTCTAGCAAGTTTGCTCCAGGTCAAATGGAAGCAAATACTGTAGCTTCTATTTCCATTGTGGTTAGTATGCATAGAACTAGGTATTTTTATGAATGACGTTATTGTACTTTTCTTCCCTTTAAGCACAAAGTTCAATTTTAAAAACCCAAGTCAATGTTTAAGTATTTCCTGTTCTCTTTCCATCTATGCCCAGCCCATTTAGCCCAGGCTGCCCGTCCCTCAGCCCAGCTAAATGGTTATCTTATTTTCTGGCCTCCATCCTCTTTGCCTATGATCAAAGCAGGAATCATTCCACCCTTTAGCCTGATCCTTCATATTACATGCTTAGTATGTCAGCTGTATTTTCAATGCTTTTATCACCCCTCTATATGTCCACCCTCATCTCCACCTAAAATGTCTATAATGTGCTATCTACTCTAGCTTAATAAAAGGGATATTGTGTTAATTTTACTTTAAGAAAATAAAACCTGTACCACTATTCTGCCTCTCTTTCTCTTTTATTTATTCTTTTTAAAATGAAAATGTGTCTAATCATCTGAGAAAACTGTACTTGCAAAATTTTGACATCTTTTCTATTTCCCTTGTAATTAAGTAGATTTTTTCAGTTGAGTTTGGATAGAGTAAGAAAGCCAGACTTCTGAGTAGATCAATTTCTAATGGAATTAGAGGCTGGGTCCAAGGCAACTTTAGTATCACTTAACAAAATCATGCCTGGGAAATAATCTAGAAAGTCTGCTGCATGTATTGTGTTAGGGCTGAAGAGCACAATTCCTAAAGACAAGATTCTAAGATTTGCTACATAATTGAGACCTTAGGGCCAAGCAGGATATTTCCACATCAAATACAACCTTCAACAAGCAAAATATTTTTGTTTGCGAATGCCTAGAAGTGGAAAAGTTGATTTTCCTGGAAGAACTTTTTTGTAGGCATAGACCAGCTTTGTTAAGAAGATACTTGGATAAGGATACAGAGAGGGATGATTGAGTCTTAAAGACCTAAAGTCCTCTAAGGAGGAGGAGCTAACTAAGCATTGTTTGGGGCAAAGTTTGGGGAATGAAAGATTAACCAGCTGGAAGTTCAAAGAAGAGATGTACAGGAGAGGTTGTTCTGTTTAGGAATATTCAAATGAAATACTGTGTTTTCCAACCAGATTCTTCCCAGTGGCCTCAAAAAGTGCTCTACAAAATTTAAAATCTATTTGATATGATTGCCTTTCTTGCAGTGGTTGATTATGGAACTAAGATTGCATCAAATTCAGCTCAGAGAAAAAACCTACTCAACACTAAAGGATGAGACCTGCATCTGGCATCTGGATTACACAAAGATTTATTTTTCCTCTTAAGAGATGAATGTTATTATTGTCCAGAAGGACTTTTAAGAGTCTCAGTGTGTGGATGGTTACACACTGAGTTGGTGGCTGCATAATTGAGTCAGATTAACATAGATTGTGTCTACATGACATGATGCCAGCATAAGCAGGTGATTGTGTTCCACTCTGGGAAAAAGTTAATTATATCAGCTACCTAACTTATCTCATAATTGAAAGCACATACTCATTTAATTGAAATTTTTTACATTTTCATAAGTTGCATAAACTTTTCATGTCTTGCTCCATCAATTACCTTCGTTCTTCTAAACACATTTGGATCTGAGAATATTTACTCCAAATCTTTCATTTTCTGGATTTAAAAAGTAAACATCAAGAGATCTGCCCCAAAAGCAAGCAGTTAGCTATTGTTGAAAGAGGATTAGACTTTGGATCCTTTGATTTAGATCTCCTCTTAATCTGTGTAAATATATGCAGTCAGTATTATGTAGAAAACACATTCACAAGTATGATTTAGAGAAACCGAACCACACAAGCCAGGAGGAAAAAAAAAGAGAAGGAGGAGGAAAAGGGCAGGAAGGAGGAAGAAAAAATTTTTAATATATATATTTTTTTATGTTTCTATCCCCATTCCAGTAAAAAAAGTACATCATGGAATGAGTATGAAATGTTAGTAGGTTAAATTTTTTCTTCTCTTCTCCTGTATCAGATACTGCTCACTTCTCATAAAGGAATCATTTTAGCCCACTGTGTGTGATTAACAATACCTTTAAAGGTATATATTTTTATAAATAACAGAACCACTAAAGGCAAAGCAAATACTTAACATAAATACAATGACATACTCTAATTGTTGGAGGAAAAGCTGTCTGTGTTGTTAGAATTAATAAATTGGTTTCATTGTAGCTTTTTTCTAGGGAATGAATGAGGCAATGAATTACTGTTTTATACATACAGTCTTTTATAAAATACTCAGAAAAGTTCAGAAAATACAACATATATCCATATACCAGGTACTCAGAACTCAGATTTAACAGTTATTTTGGCATATTGTCTACAGAACTTTTTTATTTTTACTTTTTTATTCTTGTTTATTCCATTATAGTCATCTCAATTTTCCCAATTTGCCCTCCTTTATGCAGCCCAGAACTTCTTTTTAAAGGTAAGGTTAAAGATACTGTTAGAGTTGTCATTGTCAAACATTTCCTTCTATCTACCTCACTTTCTGGAGGTAATTATTATCCTTGAATTGAATTATAACATCTCCTTGGTGTTTCAGACTTTTACTATCTACCTAAATATACATAAATTATGCTTTATGTGTATATTTGAAACATATGGTTATAGATTAAATTGTGTCTCCCCCAAACTCTTTTGTTGAAGTCCTTACCCCTAATACCTTGGGATATGACCTTATTTGGAAATAGTGTTGAGGGTGTAATTAGTTAAGATGAGGTTCTATTGAAGTAGGATCAGCCTCTAATATGATTGATACCCTATAAAAAGTGGAAATTTTGACACCCACAGATTTTTGCCAGCTCTATTGAGATAAAACTGATATATGACATTATGTGAGCCTAAAATTAACAATGTGAGGATTTAATACACTAATATATTGCAAAATGTTTTCCACAACATGGATACTTAACACGTCCTTTAGCTTACGTGATTACCATTTTTTTTTGTTGTTGTCGTTATGGCAAGAACATTTAAGGTCTACTCACTTAGAAACTTTCAAGTATACAATACAATATTGTTAACTATAGTCATGATGCTGTACAGCAGATCTCCAGAATTTACTTCTCTTATAACTGGAAGTTTGTGCCCTTAGACCAACATTTCTTCATTTCCCCCCAGATCCTGGCATACACCATTTTATTCTGAGTTCAGCTTTTTTAGATTCTGAATATAAGTGAAACCTTACAGTATTTGTCTTTCCCTATCTGACTTATTTCACTTAGCATAAAACCCTTAATTTCCATCCATGTTTTCATAAATGATAAGACTTCCTTTCCCATAGATAAGTAATATTTGTGTATGTGTACACATATACATATAAATATATATATATATATATATATATATATATATATATATATTCATCCATTTATTCATTGATGGACTAGGGCTTTCCATATCTTGGCTATTGTAAATAATGCTGCAATGAGCATAGAAATGTAGATATGTCTTTGGGATATTAATTTTATTTCCTTCAGATATATACCCAAATACTCAGAAGTGGAATTGCTGGATGATATGGTAGTTCTATTATTAATTTTTGAAGAACATCTATACTGTTTTACATAGTGGCTACACCAATTTACATTTCCACAAATAGTGTACAAGGATTTCTTTTTCTTTAAATCCTTGCAAACACTTGTTATTACTTTTCTTTTTGATAATAGTCATTCTGACAGGTGTGAGGTGATATCTCATTGTGGTTTTGATTTGTATTTCTCTGGTGATTAGTGCTGTTGAGAACCTTTTTATATATTTGTTGGCCATTTGAATATCTACTTCAGAAAAATGTATTTTGGGGTCATACGCTCTTTTAAAATCAGATTATTATAGCTATAATATAGATGAGCCTTGAAAATATTACATTAAGTGAAAGAAACCAGAGACAAAGGCCATATATTGTATATTTTCTCTTATAAAAAATGTGTACAATATGCAAATAAGTTGAGACAGAAATAGGTCAGTAATTGCCAGGGGCTGGGTGGGTGGGAAATACAGAGTGACTGCTAATATGTATAGAGTTTCCTTTGGGGGCAATGAAATGTTCTGGAACTCAATAGAGGTAATGGTTTACAACATTGTGAATGTACCAAAAGCTGATGAAATATACATTTAAAGTTTTAAAAAATAAAATCACATTATTATATTATTAGAGCAAGATGGCAGTGAGGTAGGTGGGAGTGGAGCCCAGTTCTCCCTGTGCCCAGCTGGAACACCTAGCCGATCTTCGGAGGAACATAGTGCACAGGCAATGGAATCCCAGCTTATATGAAGTTTGAAGGCCAAGGAATGTAGAGGACATCAAAAAACAGATGGTGAGGAGATTGCACTGGGATGATCCCTGCAATCTGTGCAGGGACCTAGGCTGCTGTGCCTGCCCTCTAGCTGGTGCCTGCCACAGGATATGCGGTAGGAGAGATTCATCATCAGCTCCCTCCCCTACCTGAGCAGGGAGGGCAGCCCTATACCAGGAGGGACCTAGATGCTGGAAGTTGCTGGCGGAAATAGAGGTGAAGTGGGAGACATGCAAAGGCAGTATACATCCCCTAGGACAGTAGATGCTGGCTAGGTCATTACCAGAGAAACTGGGGTGCTGGGGACACCTAGAGAAGGCAGAGAAGTTGGGCCATGTTGGACCCTGACCAAGATACTCTCCAGACTGGTTAGAAAGTTGGGCTGTTTGAAAAGCTGTGTGCTTGTTAAGAATGGCTGACAGCTGCTTTGTAAGGAACCCGTGGCAGCTGGCTCACCCTGAGGGTGATTTCAGCTATGTGCCCAGAGATTGAGTGGCTGAATGGAGCTGTGTTCCTGGGCTTGACTCGTGCTGTGCACCCAAAGACAGAGTGGCTGATTTGGGCCTGGAAGCTCATGGAGGACCTGGGTTGGAGGCTGGGCAATGGTAAATATTGCAGCTCAGACCTGGTCCCCATTCTCGCAAAACCATAGCAAAGGGGAAAAGTGAAGCCTGGCCCCCTTCTTCCTGTGGCATCTAGGAAGACCAGCAGAACTTTCTCAACTGGTTTGAAGTCAGCAAGAGACTTATTATTATTTTTTCTTTCCTCTCTCTTTTTTTTCCTTCCTCCAAGTGAGACAATAAGATGTGGAGTTATGAAAGATCCAGAGACAGATCCAAAGGGAGAGCACCAGGCTAACCCCCAAAACTGAGAAACTGAGACAAATGTCACTTTGCTATCCCATAGAAGTAGCATTTTATTTTTTATGTGTATTATTATTTTTTCATTATCTTTACTTCTTTTATTTTATTAGTATTATTTACTTCTCTTCCTTATGTTTAGTTTTCTCCATTTCATTTAATTGCATTGCTTGACTGGTTTTCCTTATTCTCTCTTTATTGTATTTTAATTTTCCCTCTTTCACTTCACCCATGTTCCAATAACACACTACTCTTGATTGGGTACTTTCTATTCTGGTTATCCAAATCATATATTTCTTGACATATTATTGCTGTTCCAGTATTATTGTAAATAATTGTTGTTCCATACAGTTGTACATACTACACAGCAACCCTCCATTATCTTAGCCCGCTTAACTTTATTCCCAAGCATTAATATTGTTGTGGTCAACTCTATTCTCATATACTACACCTACTTTCTATCATTTACTCTCACTATATCTTACTACCTAACCTTGCACAAGCACTCTGTTTTCTGGATACAGCTCCCAATCATCCTCTCCTTAACAAGAGTCTTATTTCTCTTTCACCTTTTATAAAAAGTGGCTAATTGGGTGAAATGTCAGAATTAATGCAATACTTATCCAAAGAATCTCCTATCTGTTCTCTACTTACTGGTACTTTAAATCCCATAAAATACTCTCTTGCTGTCTTAATCCATTTTGCCTACCTGCTGCCACTGGTCACATACAAGAATAGGCAGGAGCAGTGAACATCAGTATACCCACTGGAGCAGAGAAACCACCAACAAAAGGAACCAACAAAAGGTAAAAACCCAAGTACAACAAGATAGTCCACACAAACAGAAGAAAGGGAAAACCTAGAGAGTCCAGACAAGGAGATCAAAGAGACCACACCACTGAACCCCACAGAATTCCCACCACAGAAGTTCACCCTACAAAAACAGCTAACAGAGCGAGGCATAAGGAAGTGCAGAAACAAAGAAAAAGAGTCACCTAAAATGGGGAGACAAAAAAAGAACATGCAATCAAAAGGAATGGAAGACTCCCCACTAAAAGAGCTAAACAAAATGGAGGTAATCAAATAATCAAATGTAGAACTGAAAATAATGGTTATGAAGATGCTCAAAGAAGTGCAAGGAACTGATTGAGAACTACAACAGTATGAAAATGGAAATAGAAACTATAAACAAAAACTAGGAAGAAATTAACAACAAAATCTTAGAAGTAAAAAACACATTAGAAGCAATTACAAGCAGGCTGAATGAAGCAGAGGATTGAATAAATGAGCTGGAGGAGAAGGCAGAAAAAAACACCCAGAAAGAGCAAGAAAACAAAAACAGACTCAGAAAGAATGAACAGGTAGTAAGGAAACCAGAGGACAACATGAAACATAATAATATCTGTATAATAGGAATACCAGAAGGAGAAGAAGAAGAGCAAGGGATAGAAAACCTGTTTGAAAAAGGAATGATGGAAAACTTCCCTAATATGATGAGAGAAGGAGTCACACAAACCCAGGAAACACAGAGAGTCCTAATCAAGAGGAACCCAAAGAGGCCCACTTCAAGACACATCATAATTAAAATGGCCAAATTCCAAGACAAAGAGAGAATCTTAAAGTCAGCAAGGTAGAAATAGGAAGTAACATACAAGGGAGCCCCAATAAGACTAGCAGCTGACTTCTCAATGGAAATTCTTCAAGCCAGAAGGGAATGGCAAGAAATATTCTAAGTAATGAAAACCAAAGGCCTGCAACTGAGACCACTCTATCCAGCAAGGCTCTCAATTAAAATGAAAGGCCAAGTAAGGAGTTTCCCAGACAAAAGAAGCCTCAAGGAATACAATTCCTCCAAACAAGCTCTGCAAGATGCTAAAGGGTCTGCTTTAAGAAAAGGAAAAAAAAAGAGTGAGAAGAGAGAAAGACACAGGTATGAAAAAATGGCAATGAATAAGTATCTATCAATAATAAACTTAAACCTAAATGGATTAAATGCTCCAATCAAAAGACATAGAATAGCTACTTATCCAAAGAATCTCCTATCTCTTTTCTACTTACTGGTACTTTAAACCCCCCAAAATACTCTCCTTCTGTTAATCCATTTTGCCTGTCCACTGCCACTGATCAAATACAAGAATAGGTGGAAGCTGAGAACATCAGTATACCTGCGGGAGGAGAAAAACCACCAATGAAGCAACTACCAAAAAGTACACACCCAAGTACAACAAGAGAGCCCACACAAATAGAAGAAAGGGCAAACCTAGAGCATCCAGGTAAGGAGATCAGACACCATACCACTGATCCTCATAGAATTCCTACCATAGGGACTTCCTGCCAAGATGGAGGTGTAGGTGCACATACTGTGCCTCCTTGCACAACCAAAATTAAGGATAACAAAAATTTAGAAACAAAAACCCAACCAGAATAGACAGAAAACTGAACTGTATGGAAGTCCGACAACCATTCATACAGACTGGTAAGAGGGGTGGTGTTAGCGACCGGTACAGACAGGTCCCGGCAGAAAAAAGTGGCGGCTGGCAGACCCAGGTGTGCAGGGTGCAGGCAGCTGTTGGCAGACATTAGGCATGCAGGTGGTGGCTAGCAGATCATGGGCAGGGGGAAGCAATGGTCAGATCCAGTGAGGTGCACAAGGCAGCTGGCTGTCCACAGTAACACTTTCACACACAGATAAACCAGGTGAAAAATGGGCATCGAGATAGACCACGCAACTCAGGGACCCAGCACTGGGAAATAAAGCCTAAAAGCACTGATTGAAAACACTTGTGGAAGTTGAGGTGCTGGGAGAGATTCCCAGCCTCACAGGACAGTTTGTGGGAGAGACCCACAGCGTCCTAGAATGTACACAAGCCCACCCACCTGGGAACCAGCACTAGAAGGGCCCAATTTGTTTGTGGGAAGTGGCAGAGGGGACTGAAATCTGACAGAGCAGAGCAAGTGCCATTGTTCCCTCTCTGACCCCGCCACCACAAACAACGTCACAACCCAGCAACTGGGTTGCCCCGCCCTGGTGAACACCTAAGGCTCCGCCCCTCATAAGTAACAAGCTTGACCAGACCAAAAAAAATGGCTTAAATGGAAGAACAAATGAAAGCCTCAGAGTCAGTACTTTTAAGCGACCAAGAGATACCCAACCTACCAGATGCACAATTCAAAACACTGGTGATCAGGATGCTCACAGAATTGGTTGATTTTGGTCACAAATTAGATGAAAAAAATGAAGGCTCCACTAAGTGAAATGAAGAAAAATGCACAGGGAACAAATAGTGTTGGAAAGAAAGCTGGGTCTCACTTCAATGGAGTAGACCAGAAGGAAGAAAAAAAACCCACAACAAACAATCAGAAAAGAATGAAGAAACAAGAATTCAAAAAAAATGAGGAGAGGCTTAGGAACCTCTGGGGCATCTTTAAATGCTCCAATATCCAAATTATAGGGGTGCCAGAAGGAGAAGAGGAAGAACAATAAGTGGATAAGTTATTTAAATAAATAATAAAGGAGAACTTCCCCAATCTGGCAAAGGAAATAGACTTCCAGGAAGTCCAGGAAGCTCAGAGAGTCCCAAAGAAGTTGGACTTAAGGAGGAACACACCCAGGCACATCATAATTACATTACCCAAGACTAAAATTCAGGAGAGAGTTCTAGAAGCAGCCAGAGTAAAGGAGAGAGTCGCCTACAAAGGAGTTCCTATCAGACTGTCAGTTGATTTCTCAAAAGAGACCTTACAGGCAAGAAGAGGCTGGAAAGGAGTATTCCAAGTCATGAAAGGTAAGGACCTACATCCCAGATTGCTCTATCCAGCAAAGCTTTCATTTAGAATGGAAGGGCAAATAAAGTGCTTCTCAGATAAGGTCAAGTTAAAGGAATTCATCATCACCAAGCCCTTATTATATGAAATGTTAAAGGGACTTATCTAAGAAAAAGAAGATGATAAAAACTATGAAGAGTAAAATGACAACAGACTCACAGTTATTAACAACCACACCTAAAACAAAAGCAAACTAAGCAAACAACTAGAACAGGAACAGAACCACAGAAACAGAGATTGCATGGAGGGTTAGCAACAGGGGAGTGGGAGGAGGAGAGAGTGGGAAAAGGTACAGAGAATTAGTAGCATGGATGGTAGGGAGAAAATAGACAGAGGGAGGGCAAGAATAGTAAGGGAAATGTAGAAGCTAAAGAACTTATGACACATGGACATGAACTAAAGGGGGGAATGTGGGTGGGAGGGGGTGTGCAGGGTGGAGGGTAGTGAAGGGGAGAAATGGGACAACTGTAATAGCATAATCAATAAAATATATTTTTAAAAAAGAATTCCTACCATAGAAGTTCACCCTACAAACACAGCTAACAAAGTGAAACATCAGGAAGCACAGAAATAAACAAAAAGAGTCAACTAAAATGCGGAGACAAAAAAGAACATGCAATCAAAAGGAATGGAAGCCTCTCTACTAAAAGAGCTAAATAAAATGGAGGTAACCAAACTATCAGATATGGAATTGAAATTAATGGTTATAAATATGCTCAAGGAGCTCACAGACAACTATAGGAAACTGAGTGGGAACTACATCAGCATGAAAAAGGAAACAGAAACTATAAACAAAAACCAGGAAGAAATGAACAATAAAATCTCAGAAATAAAAAACACATTAGAAGGAATTACGATCAGGAACAATGAAGCAGAAGACTGGATCAGCGAGTTTTAGGGCAAGGTAGAAAAAAACTACCACATAGAGCAAGAGAAAGAAAAGAGACTCAGAAAGAATGAACAGGTGGTAAGAGACCTGCAAGACAACATGAAATGTAACAATATCCCTATAATAGGGATACCAGAAGGAGAAGAAGAAGAGCAAGGGATAGAAAACCTGTTTGAAAAAGTGATCATGGAAAACTTCCCTAATTTAATGAGAGAAAAAGTTACATAAATCCAGGAAACACAGAGTCCCAATCAAGAGGAACCCAAAGAGGCCCACTTCAAGACACATCATAATTAAAATGGCCAAATTCCAAGACAAAGAGAGAATCTTAAAGGCAGCAAGGGAGAAAAAGGAAGTAACATACAAAGGAGCCCCAATAAGGCTAACAGCTGACTTCTCAATGGAAACACTTCAAACCAGAAGAGAATGGCAAGAAATACTCCAGGTAATGAGAACCAGATGTCTCCAACCAAGGCTACTTTACCCAGCAAGGCTCTCAATCAAGATAGAAGGCCAAATAAGAAGCTTCCCAGACAAAAGAAGTCTAAAAAAATACACCTCCACCAAACCAGTTCTGCAAGGGATGCTAAAGGGACTGCTTTAAGGAAAGGAAAAAAAGAGAGAGAGACAAAGAGGAACACAGGTACGAAAATGGCAATGAATAAGTACCTATCAATAATAGCCTTAAATGTAAATGGATTAAATGCTCCAATCAAAAGACACAGAACAGCTGAATGGATAAGAAAGCATGACTCACACATATGCTGCCTATAAGAGACCCACCTCAGGATAAAAGATCTACGCAACTGAAAATGAAGGCTGGAAATAAATTTTCCAAGCAAATGGACAGGAAAAAAAGTTGGGGTAGCAATACTCATATCAGACAAAATAGACTTCAAAATAAGAGCCATAAAAAGAGACCCAGAAGATTATAATACTCAAGGGAAGAATCCACCAAGAAGACATAAACATTGTAAATATATATGCACCCAACATAGGACCACCCAAATACATATAGAAAATCTTGGAGGACTTCAAGAAAGATATTGACAGCAACACAATTATAGTAGGGGATTTTAACACCCCACTGTCAAAAATGGACAGGTCTTCCAAACAAAATATCAACAAAGATATTGTGGCACTGAACAATGCCATAGATGAAATGGACTTAATTGATATATATATAGCCCTTCATCCCAAAGAAGGAAAATGTGCATTCTTTTCAAGTGGACATGGAACATTTTTGAAGCTATATCACATGATGGGACACAAAACAAACCTCAACAAATTCAAGAAAATTGAAATCATGTCAAGCATTTTCTCATGTAGGTTTTATTATAAGAGAACTCTGAATGATGGGAACCCAGATCTTTCTAAGTAAAAGATTCCTTACCCTTTGCTTAGGAGGAAGACACTCTTCATTAAACAAATATCATTGAAAAGATAACCCAGAACAAAGGGCAGTCTTGTTTTGCTTTCCAGATCTAATTTACTTACATAATGTGCACAACATGAGACCCATAGAGAATTGTCTCCCAATAGGCAGTTGAAAGAGCTCAATTTCTGAAATGTAAATCACACAAGAAAAATGAGGTTCAATTGAGTTAGACTACAAATCTAATGCAAAATGACTGTGGTAAATGGCTGCAGCAAATGAAAAGTTAAAGCTGAGCTAAACTATGTTAAATAAAGTAAAGCCTTAAAAATCTTCAATGGTTGGTGAACAGTCTAATTCAACATGGATTGCTACAAATTTTACACTTGTAAAAAGAAACAGCTTTCAGAGAATCAATAATATCGCAATTGGCAATTTGTCATGTGGGCCATTCTACAAGCTAAATTGATTTTTGGCAAGTAGATCTTTATTTGAATTGGCCTGATTCCTAGGCCCACATTTAAGGTTTTACTCCCTATACAGGGGTGTTAAACTCATTTTCACTGGGGGCCAGATCAGCCTTGTATTTGCCTTCAAAGGGCTGAAAGTAATTTTAAGACTGTATAAATGTAACTACTCCTTAACTAGGGGCAAGGTGCCTGGTGCTCCTACCAGGTAAAAAAAAGGTGCTGGGCTGGATAACACAAGGTCTGAGGGCCGGATTTGGCCCTCAGACCTTGTGTTTGCCACCTGTGCCCTATTAGATCTCAATCATAATTACCTATATGCTAAGGTGCTAACTAAAAATAACATTGTTTGTTTTTTCCTTTCTCAGGAATGACTGCATTTTAACAGATAAATTGACAAATTGGCAAGTATGACAAATTGACAAAATGACTCTGGGAAT